>NW_009737024.1:117053-165776 GCF_000703405.1 Apaloderma vittatum
CAGGCCTGAGCAGTTCTTGGGAAAATTTCACAATCTATTGTCTTCAGCTTGCTGTCTGCTAGTAACCATTTCTCCATCTAAACCCGTATGTAAAACCTATATAAAACTCATTCACACATTCTCACGTGGAAGAGAGCTTTACGGCATGGCCTCATAAAGGCACAGTATCTGATAATGGGCAAAAAGGAGCAGACAGACAGTGAGTTAATTGATTTTAACTCTTTAAGCAAGGACACATCTACCCCAGTCTTTATGTGTTGCCTGGCCAAGTAGAACTGTGAGCATGGAGGACCACGAAGCATCACAAGAACGTAGATACTGGACTGAGAGGCAGAGGAACTTGGAGGGCAAGCCAAAGGGAAGCACAGCTAGGCAGGCAGCTGAGGGAGGGGAGAATTTTTGTAAGAAGTGGAGATGTTAAAAGTGAGAGGACCAGAGGAATAGATCACACCACATAATGTCTCATGATTTTGGTTCTTTTTCCCCTTACATCCCAGTGTTTACTTCTTCTCATGCCTAGGTCAAATAGAGAAGAAAAGGCTGTGAGTTATGGGGAGGGCTATTCTGGTTGCTTCTGCTGGTCCACAAACTCATGGTCTTTTCAGTGATTTGGGGCAGTTTTTATTCTGGAGCCAAATTTTTTGCTACAGGGTGCTGCAGGAGGCACTTCCCTGCCTTGGAATCAGCGTTCTCCCCATATTGTAAACCATATTCATGCCTTGCTACTGGCAGCCTACAGCTGAAAGAGAGACATTCAAAGCTTCCCCCATGTCTCAGTTTCCAGAACCACAGTGCTGCTGTTATCCAGACCAACTTTATTTTTCTGTTTGGTTCTTGCATTAATTTAAAACCACCAACGATTAAAATCAAACTCACCCTGCTCAAATGTGTGTGGTCGACAAAGAGAGGGGCGTGAAATGTATGGCGCAACTCCACAACCCCTTTTCTCTCTGGGTTCATTTTTCCTGATGGTACAGCATTGCTTCCTGGCTGTACTTGCAAACAAACCATTATTGAAAGAACGTAGCTGGACCACACATGCGTATTTTCCACTCTTATGGAGAAAAGCTGTGTTGACTGGTCATTATTTATTTTCACAAGAGGCGCTGGGCTTGCTGTTGTGTCTTTTTTTTAGAGCACCATCTCTCGTGGTGCTGAGCCTTCTCAGCTTGCAGAGGATGCAGGAGGAATTGAGGGTGGGAACCAGCTGTGCCCCACAGGACTCAGCTGGCATTGTTACTTCTGAAAGTTTTCCAGTGTTGATATTTACTGCATGATCTTGAGGAATCAATAGAAAAGGACAGCAGGGAGTCTAACCAAAGGAAAGAATACTTAACCAAACCATGTGATATTCCTTTAAAATTGGAGTTGCAGTTGTTAAACCATCAGTTAGAAGTGTGACATTTATATGCAGAGAAGAAAGTAAAATGAAACACACACTGCTTCCTACAGATAATGCAGTCAAAGCTGATTTTCATACAAATTTAGCTGATTCTTCTTAGAAAGATAAAGGGCCCTGTATCTGTTGCTACACACGAAAATGGAAAAAGTGACTTTCAGCTGGCTGGTCTTTGCCCTCACAGCCAGGCACTGCACATCACAGAGGATCCTCCAGGCTGCCAGGGTGTGCTGGCGCACCTGAGAGGCTCACAGGACCCTGTCTCTGCTATCCCTTTGCCTGGTTTGAGCCCTAAACTCGAACAAGCTCTACACAGCCCAATACCTCCCCGTCAGCAGACCCAGCCAGGGGACACCTTCCCCCAGCTTTGTACTGTCTTAAGGAGCTGCTCACTGTGGGGAAGGGGTTAGGGGCTGAGGGCTGGGGTTTCTGAATCGCCTCCTGGCTTTTGTTGCACTGGCGAGCAGGGTTGCATCTCTCCCTCCCTCTGAGGCCCAGATATATCAGAGGTGTGGACCAGGCCTTCAGGAATCATTTCTGTGGGTTGTCTTGAAATCTCTGAGGTTTCATATTCTTTCAGAGGTCCTGGTCTCAGTGCTACATGCAGTTATTTTGCAGAAACTCTCTACCAACCCTGAAGTTCTGCAGCCCGCCCCAGCAACTGAACCTTTGGTACTTTTTGCCTTTATGAAACCTCTGCCATTCAAGCTTTCTTGGAGATAAAATTGAGTACTTAGAAAGGACTTTAAAAATCAACCCTTTCTCAAGCTCATTGAGTTGCTCTTTTATGACCTTCTCATTGTGTGATGCCTATGTGCTATTTATGAGCACTTGGCTGCTCGTTTCTACAAAAAAAGATAACATTGTTGAAGCAGAAATGAAATTAGTTATGTGGTACTGCAAAGGAGGAGAAGGATGGGGATGATGAGAACTCTTGCACAGGTTTAAGCAGCTGCTAGGGTCAGAGATGCAAGGCAGAAAAGATAAGTTATTGAAAGAAAACAGGATGAAATGTAAGTCAGTTTTATTTCACCGGCTCCAGGAAACCTCCTCACTGTGTACAAAGTGAATATCTGGCTCCGAGTGTCTCATAGGTCCACACTACATCCAGCCCTTTAGGGATCCATAGGCTGCTTGGGGTTTTGTTTCAGTAGTAGCCGGATTTGCCTCCAGCCTTTGAAGAAAACACTTTCCCTGTGAGGGGGGAGATAAATGAATAAAAATAGTTCGGTGAGAGCTGGGCTAAAGCGGATGTCTTCTGAACAAATATACAACTTATTTTCCATCTGCTAGTTCCCAGTCCTTAGCTGGCGTGAGAGAGAAACATCAGTAGTGCTGCGTTTCAGGAGAACCAGGATGTGCCTCCCAGGGTGCAGACCTGAAAGGTGGCTGCTTGCATCCATGAACCTGGCTTTTTTGTTGATAGGAGTAGGGTAGTAACTGCTTAAATTGATCCTAATGAATGAGGGCTTTCCTTTGCATTTCTTAATGTTGTATCTGATAAATTCCCCAGAGAATTCTTCTGGGCATCCCATCCCTACGTAAGGGCTAAGGCTAAGTGGCTTAATAGGATAAGTGCTTTATAAAGCAGCTCTGTAATATTTTAGTTGTCTTCTTTCATTTCAGTAACAAGCATAAAGGAAGCTAATGTCCCAGCACACAGGGATTTGCAATCACCATTAACGGAGATAACTCCCCTCATGGGAAACAATATAGAATACCATTGCAAGAGCTAGAACACTTTTCTAGCTTTTCTTTTTAATCACAACAGATTGGGTCTTTCTTGCTAAATTTCTTCATACCGTAGAGGAGAAGATAAATCTAGCAAAGAGAAGTCATTTTAAATCCTTAAGATGAACTCTTGATGGGGGACAATAAAGGAGTGATTCTGAGTGTCCCAAGGCAGCATTTATATGATTGAGGAAAATTAGATGAAATTATGGCAGCTATTAGCAGTTTAGTGAGTTTTAAATAAGTCCTAATTCAATGGCAGAATTAGGAATAGTTTTCATCTTTTTTACATCATCATCACTAACAGGAGAGGTCTCACTTGCTGTTTGTTCTATTGTGATGGTAAATCCTATTTTAACAAATATGCAGGCAAGCTGCAGAAGAGCAACTTTTGCATGACATGTCTATCTTATATTCTGTATTCATAGATCTCAGTCTGCCGCAAAGCAGCCAGAGTCATTTTATGGCCAAGAAAACCAGGTCATAGAGCAGTGATGTGATTTGCTTACTTACTGCTGCCCCACATGAAGAGAAGTTCTGTTTCAGTCCCAGTTCATGACAGATCCACTGGGCACCCTTTCTTATGGGAGATCAATGGACAGCACCCGTTCGGAGATTTTCCTGCACCTTTACAGTGGTACAATTAAAAATCTCCTTTCTGTGCATCTTATCTTCCTCATCTTCAGTTTGGTCTGAATTAGTGGGTCAAATTTAACTGTTTTCATTATTTAAACTCTAGCTAGGCCATACCTTCACAAACAGGGTCTACATTTCTGCTTTGAGAGAGAAATGTGGCACCTTTCAGGAATGATTAGATAACCATGTCATCTGGAAACAAATTATCTGCTCAACGAATGTTAGTGTCCATGTATTTAGGATCCATTAAAAGCTAAAGGTGACCCACAAAATTATTTCTGGACCCAAATGCTTTTTCTTCCAAGATCATAGTCATCATTCCAGGCAAAAATTTCAACTCAGCAGTTTGTTAAGCATCTTATTTTAGTGGCAGGTGAGATTAATTTAGTTTAAAGCCTAACTTTATTAAGGAGAGATTTATTGTTCTGTGACTGGGCCTAAGCAGCTATGGAAGCAATGAGCAGCAAGGTTAACAAGCCAGGAGAAGAGTGTGTTCCTGCTGAATCTTGAGCAACTGATGGAAGGACTGGCATCCTGTGCCAGTGACACAACAGGTGACCCATATGGAAAAATTAGAAGTAGATTTTCTATTTTGCTCTGTTGAAGGATGGGCAATGAACAGCTGCATTTAACAGAGTCAGTCACAAACAATGAACTGTGAGGTGCGTCTCTTTTAAATGCATCTTGAAACTTTCATCAGAATGCAATTTCATATGAAAATTCTTGCCTTGCTACTTGAGACAAAGCTGAAGTCATGCTCTCAAAGCTGAAGTCACGCTCTCACCTGCACTCAGCTGTATGAAGAGCAAATCACTTTAGCCATCAGGTTTGGAAAGGCTGCCAGCCACCATCGCTCCACCACGCGGTCTGAGCTTGCCATACCCTACCTTTTTTTCCAGGTACTCTGTACTCTTAAAAAAGCACTGTGTAAGGCTTGATTTGACACTTTGTAGATTTAACCAGAAGTCTCTAAGTGTAGCAAGAATCTTGTTTTGTTCCTGAGTGCGTTTTTGAGTTGCGGGGAAAGAAAGAAACTCTCCGGGGCTGAATGCCAGGTTACAAATGAAATGTGCTGTAAGAATGAGAACATGCAGAGGAAGGAGAAACTTTTAAAAGCCAATTTAATGTTATTTTATTATTTCTGTTCAAAATGCGGAAGCAGCTTGCGGAGCTCAGAAGCTCTTAAAAGCTATTTTTCGTCTTTAAAATACACAGCAGTGGGGATTAATACATTGGTTTGTTTTCTAATGGAGCGACTCTTGGAACTGGATTTGAACATTTGCTGCAAACTCTTTTAAATGCTTTCTTATTTATGGCGCCATGCTTGGAATGTTATACATAGCATTATCTGACTATTAACTCTTACAACAAGATGGATTTTAGGATTAAGTAAATTGTGAGCATTCCTTCTGAACTGCTGGAGCCAAAAGGGTTAGGAGTGTTAGATTATCCAGCTGCAGCCATTCCGCCTGCATAGCCCTGTGGCATGTTACGGGGGTTATGGTGGCTGAGCCGGAGGGAAGAAGTCACTGGAAGCAGCAGTTAGATGTGGAGCTTGAATTCCACGTCCTCTCCTCACCACACAGGGTAGGTGACCAAACTGTTTCACGAGCAGCAGGCAGAGAGGGGGAATGGTAGCCTGGGTTCAGCACAATATAAGCTCCGTGCTCGGCATATATTTATTGTTCTTTGAAGTCAGTCAGATTTGAACCAAAGCTTTGTTCGCTAAGCTGTGGTCAGTATGCCAAGTTGCTTTTTTTGCATTGGCAGGTTGGAGCCAGCATTATGAGCTGGTGAGATATGCTAACTAACACCAGTTATTGTTCCAGGAGCTGTTTGAGGGGCAGCGTGTTTGCACTGTGTGACTACTCACAGTTTTCTTTTTGGGGACAGAAAAATAGGTGTTTTTTTCTTTTCATTGACTGCAATATAGCAAATGCAGAACTCACACATGTACAAGTGTTGTGTACAAGTGCACAGTCTGGATTCGGCTGCCCATCACACCTGTGTGTTCCCATCTCCACTTTTGGAAACCAGTACGAGTCCAGGCCAAACCCTGTCCTGTTTAAGCTTGTGGGAATTGGCTTTAGTGGGACTTGAATCTCTCTCCCCTCTCAAACAGGTTATTGCTTTGAACCTTTGTGCATGAAACTGGGAAGGTTTATGAGCCCGATACTGGCTTTGAGCCAACACTAATCTTTTAGACAAGCAAGGAAGAGTCATGTTTTTAGATCCAGATATTAAACATTTCCTTCCTGCTGTCATGTTTTTTTCCACTGAAGAGTGTTAATTGCTTAAAGAGTTGCTACCATTTACAGTCAGCTGTTCCTTGGAGCAAGTCATCTTCTGTACACTCCTCTCCAGCTTCCGCTAAAGAGTGTTCTTGGGTGACTAAGCCTATGCAAACAAACTCTTGACTAGGTGATCGTTTCCTTACCCGATTTCTCATATTCATGTGTTATTCTCCTGTCTGCTGCATAGTGTGCAGAAGTTTACTCCATCTTCTATTTTTTTTAAGAAAAAAAAATGAAATTTCCAATCCTTCATTCTCTATGCATCTAGGATATAAGATTTAACCTCTTCGTTGCCAGGAACTTTGTTCACTGATGATAATTAGTTAATGAAGTGCCTTAGTCCCGCTGTCTAGTTTTATTTTCATTCAGTGATTCGGCTGGATGAAATGACTAGTTACTCAGGTCAGTATGACTCAGTTGTACCTGCAGGCAGGGATTTTTTTGTTAAAATGTAATTGGGCAAAGATATATATAGTTTATCTTATTTTAGTGACTTCAAATACAGCAGAAATCAATTGCAACTTAAATGTCATTGTTGAGTGAGGTTTTTGTGTTAGCGAAAAAGGAAAAGGAACAGGAAGGAGAATAAATAATGAGTTGCTCAGTTTCACAGAAAACAGTAAGAGATGTGAATTTTAGTAAGAAAGAACTGGCAGAATGAGGAGAAGGTATCAGGTGAACTTGTCTCTTACATCAGTGGATAAATTGAGCATGTTTCAGCAAAATGGGCAATTGGAACAAGCAATCCTGTGACTTTCTGATCTGTGGTGTAGACTTGAACAGTAATGGGACTGTTCTGTTTGAGATTACCTGTAAAATGGAGAGCACAGGACACTTTGGTCTGACCATCATGGCTGGTATTTTGTAAAGATCAGAAACCCTATCAGGCTGTGTGACTGGGTAGCAAGAGGTGGGAGTGAGGAGTCATGCCTGAAAAGCAAAAAGTGTGGAGCAGGAGAATGGGAGCGTTAGTAAAGCCTACAGGCTGAGATGGGGAAAAGAGCAGGGAGTGAGAGCAGGTGGAACAGCCCCAAGCAGTGGATGGAGTCCCCCACAGAGCAGAGGGATGGACAAAGCTCGACCGGGTCCATGGTCCTCTGGGAGAGTGGTTGTGCCCGGGTGGCTCAAGGTGTCTTACTTACCTGATGGGAACCTGGGTGAGAGTAACCTATGGCATGGGGCCCACTGCAACTTGATTGTCCAGGTGCAGCTGAACAGGAATCTGGCACTCTCCAAAGGTACTAGAGAGCCTCTTGGCTGAGATTTCTTCCCTAGAAATGAGACAGTATCACTTAAAGATGCATTTTGTGCTCTTGTGGTAGTGTCTTTCACAGAAAAGTAGGAGAAACAGCTGGAAATACTGTCTTTGGAGTAGGCTCATTACAGGCAAATTACAGAACATGAGTAATGAATGCATTTGACAGCAGAGCTTTTGATTTTACAACACATTCATAACACCTTGGAGCACTTAGTAGCTTGTTAAGCCAATTAGTATATGCTAAAACTGCCAAAGCATGAACAGCTATTAATCACATACTAAACTGTCCAAGATCGTACTTTCTTATTACTGAAGAGGTAGCTAAGAGTAGATTGGGAAAGATGTGTCTTTAAATGTCTAAATGAACAGTGGTTACCATAAAGCCAAAGAATACTGAATCACAAATCAATGCAATAAAACAAGCCATCGTACCATAGACTGTCTTGCTTCATAGGCAGTGGAAGAGCTATAGTAGTGTACAAGCAGAAGTCACTTATCCTGAAGCTATAAAAAGAGCCCTAAAAGATTTGTGCTGAGCAACTGCTGATAGTGCTGTTCCAAACCAGAGGCAGTGTAGGTTGTTCCTAGCGTGTTGCAGAAAGGGAAACATTAGTGAAACATGACTGCAGCGTGCAAACAAACAGGCGTGCACCTGTGCTTGCACTTACATATTTGTATTGCGCAACTTCAGATTATACTCATCGTGAGTCAAGGTCGTTCTCTGGAGCTCACGGCTACATTACAGTTCAGCTGTCAGGCCTAGGTGATCCTTGACCTCTGTTGCAAGACAACTTATAAAGGTGTTAATGAAATGGCACCATTTGGTCCTGTCCAGAAGGCAAAGGATCTGTGGCACAGATAGGCTGCATTACCCTGTACATTAGGGGGTTGCTTTCCAGTTTCTGTTTAGGTTCCCCTAGCAGAGTCTATTATGCTACAAAAATTGTCTAACCTACAGTAGTCAAAACTGATGTGGTTTCTAATGGCACACTAATGGGTATCTGTGTTCCAGCATGAGATAAAAATAATATAAAAGATCCTGAGAAACCTTCAGAAATTGCATTTGACCTAACAATGAAAACAATAAGAGGATTCATAAATGTCAAATCATTCCACTTCACCTGTGACTTGATGAAGAGAATGCAGTTCTCAAAATCTGCTGTGTCTCATTTTTAGTTAGTACAATTGAATTGTAAACTTGGTCTATTGACTCGAGGAATAAGAATGAAACTACAAATAAAGAGCGTGAGTTTGAGATAGATGAAATCTATGCAAGTAATGCCAGTTAGCACCAGTTTATAGAAAATAAAATTAAAACAGTTTGGTGGTGGTTTTTTTTATGAGGTTATAATTCAGCTAATAGAGGAAATGGTGTCTCAGTGATAGACTTTTGTGGGCATTTGATTTGGGCCACATGATATTTTTACTAGCAAAGCAGAACAATAGAAAATAAACATGGCATCTATTAAATGGATTGAAACTTAGCTAGTTGACAGATATAGATAGAAATTGAATTATTATAGGGCAGGCAAGCTTGTAGAGAAATCCTGAAGAGATTTGTCCTTACCCTTGTGATAGGAGAAAGTTTTTAACTTAATTTTCTAAGGAAACAAGATTTTCTTTCATGTTTTCCACATCTGTTTGTGATCTGCACTCTAGTAACTTCTCTACCCATTGGACAAATTTTGAGCAAATTGACGGAAGCTTCTGACTTCAAAAATAATTTCTGTGGCGGTCAACATAAGGATAGGAAAGGAGACCCAGAAGCTGCTCTAATTAGAAGAAATGCAGTAGTGTGAGTATATGTATTTATAGACACAGATAGTACTAGAGAATCCACATGGCTGAGAGACCTCACAGGTACTTGAATCCTTCCTCTTTAGCTGGAGACTGACCACACAGCACAGATCTCTGGGGAGATGGCCTGCACTGATCCTGCTTCGTGGGCACTCCTAGTTGTCTGTAAGAAGCTGAAAAAAATGGGTTTGCCACTAATTCCTGGGTAGGAGTAGTCAGGAGCAAAGGAACAACCTGCTGATCCAAACAGCTTGATAAGCTTGGCACAGGTGAACAGGACAAGCCTTAATACTTGCAGATCTCATTGTCAGGGAGGGAAGACTATCAGCCACTCTTGTTGGCACAGAGTGTTAGCAGTGGTATTAAAGAGACTGGTGATTTCACCGAAGCTGTGGTAGCTTTTGGCTTGCTGGAAATATGCTAATGTAGACTGCATTTTTCTTGCAAAAAATAACTATTAGTTCAAATAGAAGCTTGTACTCAGTCTCATGGAAAGGCGACTGGCACTATCCGTGTTTCCAAGACACAAAAGGAATATAGGAGAGTGAAGCACTCCAAGTTAAATATTGGACAAGAAGCAGGATTGGAGTTAAAACCAAGATCATCTATGTCCCAGGCAGTGGCCTTCTGCTTGGTTATTTTAACTTTCCTATCTGTATGTTCCCATCTTTAAGCAGGAAACCAACGCATGCGAACATAAAAAACCCACCTTCGTTATGTGAAAGTTCATAACAGCTTGGGGCACTCAGCACTCTTGAGACATAATTATACTCTGCTCTGTTGCTAACTCTTTCAAATTTTAATTATTTTGAAAACACATCTGTAACAGCATATACAAGAGCAACAGGGTAACAATAACAATAAAGTTGTGTTGTGTTCTTGGTATAAACTCTTTGGTTTGGAGTTTACGATTTATGTGTTCTGGAACTGGATTATTGCCTCATAAAACAATGCAGCAGCCTTTTCTCATTTAGTTAGCCATCCATTTTTATTAGGGTCCTCTATAGAATGCCTGCAATAATATTATAAAGGTGCAGAAGGTTCATTATTTCACAACAAGCGGGTAGCCAAGACCATTATTATTTTTACAACAGACAGGCTTGCTATTGAAATATAGTTTTGATTATAACCTTTTTCTCCTCCTCCCTCTTTCTCTTCTCTCTACCAAAAGCAGAGATGCGCAATTGTTCCTTTCCAGATTGCTTTTCCACTGCCCCACAAACATGCCATTTTCAGTGAAATGGATGGATTATGATGGGAACAGATCAGTGATAATGCATTACTGGAATACAGCCATCCCCAAGAGAGCTTATAATAATATCCAGCCTTTCTGAGCTTTAAAATCTGCAGTTTGGACAGCCTATAGCTCTAATACAGAATCTAGTTCTGAGTTTTCCCTGCACTTGCGATTGTTTGATGCTCAGTTATTGTTTGGGTTCTCCCCTCCCCATCCTGTTGCCATGGCAACCGCCTGGCATAAAATCCCGTGCTCAGACAACAGAGCCTCGGCTTTCGAGAGGGGCTCCAGGCTCATAAAAGTTGAAATTGTTGCTCAAAGAGATTATTGAAGATTAATGACTCTGCTCTGAGCACAGCGGCACAAATTTTTGAAAATCATGGTAATTAAATAAAAAATATATGCAGGTGATGTGTTCTCCAAGTCAGGAGTGTTGACACCTGCTGGGAGTGGTGGAGTTGCTGTAAATGTGTAGTAAAACCACCTCTGGGTATCATTCTTGCATATAGTTTCTTTATGCTAAGTAGGTACCGTGTTTAATTAGCTGTGGTGTTTTTTCTTCGTCTGTTCTCCGGTTGTAAATTGAACATATTGACTGGAGTTTGCTGCTGGGGCAGGAGCAGGTTGGCTTGTCCCCGGCTGGTGCTGTATGCCCTGCTCGTTCAGCCTAAAGGCCCTGCTGATGAGACCAGTTCTCCCTCTCCTGCCACCAGCCTGTCGTAATTTCGTGAGCGCATTGCTGGTCATAAGGAAGATGAATACAGAGCTGCAAATTGCACTGAATCATAAAACAGGACTTGTTTCATGAGCCCATTAAGCACATGCCCCTAATGTTAAGCATATGCTGGGCTCTGCTCGATAGGAATAGAGTTAGCACTGGCTTGACGTTAAGTGTTGAGTCCTGCACTGGTTTGAAGGTCTTCAGTTGTGAACCTCACTGGGACAATGAAATAAATATGTTGATTATATTTGCAAAAGTGTTAGCTATTTTCATACTCAGGAGTAACATCTTTAGTATTAATTACATGCCACATTAGTTGTAACTAGCTGTCATGAAGTAGAAATTAAAGTTATCTTAATGGGAGCCAAAGAAAGGCGTTTTCCCCAAAGACAATGGCAAACAGTTGGATTAGAGTTTGCCTTGCTGTGAAGGTGAGCAGTACCCCTTGGGATAGGCTCCAAAATCACATCTGTTCAAGAGCAGTATATTACAACCTTATGTTACTAAAATCAGAAGAAACATGTGTACTAGGAAAAGCCTAGCTTAGGAAAAAATCTCATGTGTTCTAAGGGGATAAAAATATTAACTCAAAACAGATGCATAAAGGCTAAGGCCATCTTTGTTCACTACAGCAGATCTTTCTGGTTCATATCGGGGCTGTCTGCCACTTAAGATCCCTTTTTGTGCCCATCGAGAAAGAGATTACTGAAGATTAATGACTCCGCTCTGAGCAGCGTCATTGTAGGAGCAACAGGTAGGGGTATTAGTGGTCCTAGAGAGTTCACAAGGACTGTGTATATGAGATTGAGTTGAGCAACAGGCCCTAGTGCTTAAATAAAGGGCCAATCTCTGTTTCTGCACAGGGCAGCATGGCAGTAAGGCTGATGGGGATGCACAGCTGTAGTGAAATATATTTTACTGCTCCTTGAAGATTCTTTGGTTTTGTTTCCATACCCAGGGCTTGGTCCTCTGTGAGGACTGCTAGCTTCTCCCTTGTTGCAGTGAAAATAGCAGTGATAGTAAATAAATCTGGACTGGAGGATTTGCTTACCTGGTGTTCATGGCCGAACTAGTAACAAAACCCTAAGAAGCATTCAGGTGGCTGGGACAGCATTTTTGCTTGGGGTTATTTCATGTCAATTGCTGCAGATTAGACATGTATAAAATTTATAATGTGTGGGTGCCCGTGCGCAGAAATTTAGCTTCCTCAGTATTTACTGAATATAAACCAGTCTTCCTTAAGTCTAGGAGGAATGTTTCTGTCACATTAGGAAGGCAACCTTATTTCATTCTGTGGCTGCTATTTAAACACTATGAGATCTCTTTTTAATCTTAGGCAAAGTTCAAAATGAGATGTTTCAAACATCTGCTAACTATTATGGGCCATGCCTGTGAATAGAAGTAACAAATTATGGCCAAGAAGAGAATCAAATGTCTTAATGGTGTTTTTGTTCATCGTTTCAAAGTTTGTCTTCTTTCAGTGTTATATGTTCCCTTTTTTTTAATGGAGTAGTCAACATGCTTATGAAGACTATTGTGCTGTGGGTGAGGTGGGTGGGATTGCAGTGGAATGAGGGTGACACCCTCTATTTTAGTTAGGGGAAAACCAACAAACAACTTGGCTTCTCTTTTCCAGAGCAGAGAGAAATCAAAAGTATTAATCACAAAAACGCACCCTCTGTGCTACGTGCCAAAACCAAGATGGGTGGTTCTAGCAGGGTATGGGAGAGAGGGCATTTCAGTTTCCTCCAAAGAGGAGATAACAGATCAGCTTTCTTGTTTGTCATGGAAACCTTTTGTCAGCCCAGTAACAATGACGTCAAGGTGGCAGTGGCACAGAGACGGGGTTAGTTATTATAGCACACACCTGTTGAACTGCCAGAGGGGAAGGTATGTCAGCTTTTACGTTTTCCATCCCTGATTCTAAACAACTTTGGGTGAAGGTTTAGAAAGCGTTACTGAAGTCCCAGGGCAATTTTCCTGAGCTGTAGCAGATTCGTACTCTGAGCAGGTGGTGCTGGAGCTTTCCCTCATGAAGAAATCCAGCTAAGAGCCATTTGCTCTAGCAGTGCTGTTCTACAAACCCTCCTATTCTAAGTGTCCTCATGAAGGGTGGTGGGAGCAGGCTTGTACCTCAAAAGAGCAGCACCAAATCCCCTCAGTGTGTATGCTTTGCTTAAGAGTAAAGGCTTTGCTAGGGTTTACCAAAGGAGCTTTTTAGAAACAATTCTATAAAAAGGGAAAACTGATCCTATATTTATTACACCACATCTATAGCTGTAGATGTATAGCAATAAACTGCAGCCCATTTTTGGAATGACTGTTTTCCTGCCAGGTTTTTATAGTAGTGCTTTCAAGTTTAGTGTTATCAACTGGCTACGTTTTCTTTTTGCAAAATAAGGTTAGATAACTTTTCATTTCGTTCAATGTTGCTTTAGTGATTACCTTCTCATTTTTACTAACTAAAAAATGCTTTAGCAATTTGTTTAAATGTAAGCTTACTTTTTCCACAAGGAAAATGTCTAAGCAAGGAAAGAAGTCTGCTTTTGCTGGACTCTTCATGTTTACCAGCAAAATCACAGATGATGTGTTTGCAGAAGACTTTGGATCAGTTAAAGAATTGCACTGTATCAGTAGCTGGTGCAGTTTCTGTTATCATGACTAAAACAAGAATTTACAGTAGTTGCATTTCTTGACTATGGTAATACGTGATAATTCTAACAAATTATTGCTGAACTGTATGCGTATAACTGAGCATTTCCTATCATGTAGTTTGTAAGAGGAGAAGAAAAGCCTGTGATAGGGACGGTGACTCAATTTTTAGTGGGTTGCAAAGTGGAGTTAAAGCTGAAAAAATGAATGACATAAAATGGCACAGGGTGATCAGAAAAGGAAAATCTAGGCAGCCAATGTAAATGACATTTACTATACAAACAGAAACCAAATGTATGTAGTGGAGTCCAGGAGTTCTAGAAATCTTTGTAAGAGGAACCATCTGGGACTGTAATTTTCCAAATATCCCATGAATTATTGTTCAGTTGATAACCCCTGGCATCCTAATAGAGACAGATGATGTCAAATGGCTGCCAAGTTTAAGGGAGGTAAAAAAAAATAAAACAGGATGATAAACATTTTGTTTTCTGTGGAAGATTAAATTGTCCTTCTGATGAAAGAAATAAGGTTTAGCTACATCAGTACTGTTGCCGTTGTGGTGACTATTTGTAAATACTCTGGAAATATCTACAAAGGACTACACTTCTCTCTGGCTTCAGTCCGGAAAACGTACACCCCACCTATTTATTTATTTTTTAGCTACTTACTGGTGATTTCAGACTTACAGAAAGATATTTGGTGTTATCTAAAGTGACTGTAGTATCATTTACTTTTACTTGGGAACTTTGTGGCTGGACTACAAGAAAAAGGCTTTATGACATTCTTAAAATAAGACTCAGATTTCTTACTGCTACTGATAGGGAAACTGAGAAAGGACAAAATGATGTAGTTTGGAAGGTGCTCTTGTTGCCTTCGTCATCAATATCCATGAGTCGTGGCTGTGATCTCTGTGATGAAGTTGCCATATGCTCAGTGTAACACAGGGAGAACAAATAGAGACTGGAGAATGGAACCAAGTCTTTTACTTCTAAGTGACCCATATTCTTCTCTCCAGGGAAAAAAATAACATCCAGCACCATATAGATACTGCAGAATCATGTGATCAAACGGTCTCACCACATACTTAAGTGCTCTCCCTTTTTATTGACTACTTCTTATTTTGTCATGATTTCCAGCACTCACATAAGTCCTGATTCACCCAAGAACACAATTTACAAGTCCCACTGATTTTTACTGAGCTTGTGTGTACGTGTGGGTGCTATCTGGAGTTAGACCTCCGGTTTGTGTTTCTTGCATCAGACTCTGTAAATTCAGGGGTGACCATGAGAGCGATGTTTTTTAGGGTTACCTCAACACTGCTTTCAGGCTTTCTGTGCCAAACTGTCTCTTTAAACCATGCAATTAGGCATGTTTTTAAAAAGGAGAAAAATTTTGGCAAAAAATATTATCTTGATTTTTTTCATTCATCAAAGAAAAGCCCATGTGGTTGGAAAGTGGATGGAATGGCTGTACTGCTCCAGCTGGCAGAGCACTCTTCACTTTTCAAGACAAGCAAGATCCACGAGTTTTTGAAAACATTCGGAGGTTTGATCATTTTGGTTGATATTTACCCTCCTCAGTGTTAGGCATGGAAAGCGGGTTACCTGCAGCCCCATGCCAGCAGACTGGCATGTCTCCTGCTCCCCGTCCCCAATAGGTGCAGCCCAGCTCTCGGGGCAAGGAACGGTGGCTGCCCCACTCCCCCTGCCCTCCATGGGGAGAGGGGCGGTGGGGCAGGCTGGCCCTGGGGACCCCAGGTGCTCCTCAGCGCTCCAGGGCAGGAGGTGGGGAGATAGCTTACTGCTGCAGCTGGGCGGTGGTGCGGCGGTGACCAAAAAGCCTCTGAATACCATTTCCCCTGAGTTTCTCTGTCCTCTGCAGAGACTTTTCAGACTCACTTTTTAGACTCTCTTTGCTTTTTCCCATGCCTCCGTGGTACGTCTTGCTGACAGAAATACCTTTGATATAGGAGAGAGGCAAATTCATTTATCTACACCTTGGATCAACCCAGACATTAATTATGGTAGAATACAGAGCAGTGTGATAAAGAGTCTCCTTTTTTTTTGCACTGGAGGGACAGAAAGGGAAATCAGAAAGAGGAGAAGGAAACAGTGTAGGCAGTGATAAGTTATGTCCGTGCTCTTAATAGGGTCACTACCTGCTAAGTCCTTGCATGTGAACCGTGACAAGGAAAGAAAGATGTTTTATATTGTGTTTTCATCATTTTCTTGCAGAAATTTATCCTTGAAAGAGCCACCAGCTCATAATTATAGTGTCATGTGTGGTGGTGCAAGAGTAAAATCCCTTTTCAGTCAGTAAAGGCCAAGTTCATTCTCATTCAGTTCAAGCATGTTTTCCCTCCACTTAGGACTCGTTCAGGCAACCAGAGCATTTCAGCAGTTTTTTTTCTTTAGATTGGGTAGGAGTTAATGAGGTTTGGACAGAGAGCCCTGCTACTGTACTGCCTGGGATAGAGGAAATTCCTTATTTATTATTTATCATTATCACTCTTGTCCAAAATATGCTCACATTTTATGAAAGGAAACAGATACTTATGCCAGAAATCTTACAGCATAATTGAAAAAATAATGAATTAGTGAAATTGAATTTATTAAGGGAACACAATTCTATGACTGGAAAAGGGGATATTTAGCCAAGGAAATGTCTTCTTGGCTTTTCAGATTAAGTAGGTGCAACTAATAAAATGTTAGTACCATACAAATACACATATGGAGGATAGGCTGTGAATATTACAAGTAATAGTGAATGGAGTTTAAGAAAGGTGCAGCAGGATTAATAGTTTCTTTCCTCGTTCTAGGGTTCTCCAGTGTTCAGCCTGGCAAACTTACCTCAAAGTGAATCAAGGTTTTGTATGGAAATTGCTTAGTTTCATTTTAAGTGCTGATCAGCACTGAGGGCTGTTTATCGACCTGGTTAGCCACCGCTGCTGGTGTTCACCGTCTTCTTTTGTCCACCCCCAGGCCCTCGTTTTGTCACCTGTCCTCTTGTCTCTGCAGCCCTAGTTCTGCCGCAGCCCCGTGCTTTTCCTGTCTCCACTCCTCTCTGTGTGGTTGTCCCTCTTGTCTGTAGCTTGGATGCTGCAAAATCCTTTGCTATGCCAAATGAAACAAATCAAGTCAGATTCACTGTCAGACTCGATGGATTCTCTGCCTTTCTGCAGCAGGATTTCTTACACAGCTTATCTGTATTTCCCAGCTACTAGCAAAAAAACGAATGTAGTTCCCCTGAGCACATATCTTTATATCTGCCAACTAAAAATAAGATAGAGATTTAACCTAGTATTTTCAAAAGAAGCCCAAAGGAAGTTAAGTATTCAATTCACAATGAACTTCACTGACTTCAGGCTCTATCCCTCCTCTGTGCCTCTGAAATACGCAGCAGTATCTCTCTAATTGAGCTGCCCTGAACACGTCTTCCACATCACTTTAGAGACTCACTGATTATAGTAACGTCAAACTTGAATCTCATGCTGATAATTTTACACTTGGCTACCAAAATCTTTTGTTTAGCCCGGACACTCTTGCATTTCACATTTTAAGCTCAGTTCATGTCACCTTCCTCTGCATGTATTGTGTGCAAAAGAGAAATGTGGTTTTAGGGAACAAAAGAACACATGCATGAGTGTTGCAAATAAACATAGACATCTGTCTTTTGAAATTGAGGCCTCTGTATTGATTGAACTGAGTCTAACGAGAAGAGAAATGAACATACTAGTCCGGGAAACATTTGCATGTAACAGTGATTGCACAGGACAGAGTATTTTGTCTGAAGTTTTTCAGTGAGAAAAATGAAGCAGGAGCTGGGAATGTGCTTATCAATAGACCTCGTTCTGCTCATCCTGAACATAGCAAGTTCTTTCAAGCTCCTCTCAATTTTCTACTTCTTTGTGCTGGACTTCATTGAGCCGTATTTAGTCCTCCCTGATAATGTGACACGGCAGCAAATGAAAATGGCAAAGTCAACAAGCATTTCCTCTCAGCTGAAACACAGCAAGGCAGATCGACTGTCAAACTCTTTGGATTTATATTCTTGTTTGAAATAGAATTTATAACCTCGTTAGAAACTAAAATAAAACACACAAAAAAGAGTATGCAACCATTTTTTGTTATTGTAGTTAAAGAAGAAAATTTTATGGGAGGAGTGTCCTCTGGGGATGCTCCACTCAACTGTATCAAACAGGGAGGCCAAGAATGATAAAATACAAAACCTGCAGCTTCTGGTTCCTTTGAGAGTCGCATTACAGTAGTACAAGCAACAGTCTTTCATTTTAAAAAGGGAAGCATACAACTGCAGCCAAAGGCTTTTCAACACTATTTTAGGTAAACTGATCTGCATAAAGGCCATTGTAATCTCTTGCGCTGCTCAGGTTTTAGATGATAATTTTGTTTCATAATGCTGTTTCTGTGTCCACTGAAAATGTCTGCTTAGATGTGCCAGGCACAGTTGTGCACCCCTGTTACATCACTTGGCAAATGAGGTCACCTCAAGTAAATAGCAGTATTATGGAGGGGAGAAAGAAAGGCCCAGGATTTAACTGCTAGGACTCAAGCTGCAACCCACTGTGATGGGTGAAGATCATGCGGCAATGTTGAAAAGCCTCAGTGGGTGCAGTGGACAAGGCAATCAAGAGGGAGGACTCAAACACGAGTAATCATCTCCCTCAAGATCCTTTTCCACAGTGCCAAACCCTGGCTGAGGGTGTGGGCATGCAACAGTTCTGCAGACTCTCCTGCTCAAAGCAGGCATTGCTTCAGGCAGAGTTCACCCTATTTGCAGCAGCAGTGGCCTGTTTTTATATGGTTAATGGCAACACTGAGCTGGAGTATATCGTTGAGGTGAGACTTTAATGTAACATCAAGTAAACTACAGGCATTAGAGAAGACAGCTGGGGAGAAAGGGAGAAGGGTCTGTGGGGTTGCCTGGCTGCCTCCAGCTGCTATCAGGCTAGTTGTAAACATCTCACAGACTGTGTCCAGAGTTTACAGTGCAGCCCCAGCCTCATAAAGTGTGATTTAAATTTACCAGAGGCATTGTTACTCTTAACTGATGAAGATTCAGGGACTGCACTGGATGCAATAGAAACAGGCATTAGACAGCCAGGCTACCCTGAGCCCAGCCACGTACCCAGTGCCATGCTGGGGCAGGGCAGTGCCCACCGCTGTCACACGTTCTTTCAGCCTGATGCTTGCCTGGCACCCAGTGCCATCAAACAGTCATGTCAGTAACATGCCTTGTTTTTTCTCATATGAACTAAATCCCTCTGAAGAATCCCATTCTGCACAAGGGGAAAAGGGGCAGGAAAATGTGCCAGCCTGGACCAGGTCTTCCTTCGGAGCCTGGAGATGAACGCTGCTCACTGACATTCCTCCCAATGCATTCTTTGTCACCTCAAATCTGCATTTCCCTTTATGTTGTGTTAGACCAATCTACTACTGAAAATGAGTAAAAGCAACTTATCCAAATGCACCTTTGAGTTATTTTTGGGCCTAAGGCCCTGATTTATAGTAATGGGACCTAGGGACTTACAATAAAAAAGAAAAATAGCAGCTATTAAATCTGTAAAAAGGAAACAACATTGAAAAGGAGAGGGATGCCAAGCTAGCCTCTCCAGCAATGGCAGAAGTGGAGTTGGACTTACAGGACCATGTGGCTTTGACATAGTTTGGATAATCTTCTCCAATTAAAAATAAAGCCAGTTTCATCTAAAACATCTGTTCTGTGAATTCAGCAATTCTGGGAAAAAAAACAAAACATCAGGGGATATTTTAAGCCCTTCAGCATGTTTTTGGTTTCTCTGTTCAGATCCTTACTCATTTTGAGGAGATAATATCCCTGAGGAAGGAGTATTGTGGTTTCCTATGATGTTACCAAGCATCCGTGCAGGCTTTTGCATTTCTGTATGCTGGGCTTCCCCATTTACACTTCCTTCAGATATCCAGCCTCCATTGCTAACGTGTGTGTGTGTGTTTTAGGAGAGTCCAGAGCACCTCAGGCAGGTCAGGGAAGCTCAGTAGAGGGTCTGCAATGAACGGGCAATGCAGGAGCTGGGCTGGGCTGAGACATAGGAAGGCAAAATCCTCCCATCAGCCCAGTGCACTGCTCATAGCAGTGCTGGAAGCTGAGCATGACTGTCCACTGGGGAGGGTATCTATCCAATATAATCAGGCTTGTATGTATCTAAAACACTTAGCCACTAAATCCTGATCCCTGTGAGCTAGCAGAGGTAGAGAATACCAGATTATCTCCTTTCTGCCTTCACATACTCATTTCTTACAGCAGGACTATAGCAGGAAAACATAGCTTTGAAGCAATATACAACCGTTTGTCTTGGAAATGTCTGCTTTTTATTTGACAAGAAGAGGGAGACCTGTTGCAGGTATTATTTGGAATTATGTCACTTTTTATAACTCCATTAAAAGTGTGTCTGTGTAAACAGCAACATACCTGTCTAAAATACTTACCTAGACTGTAACGGAAATAAAATCTGGGGATATGTGTATCAAGGAAACTCGATCTAGTGCACAAACTGAGATTTTCTTTGTTCTAAAGCATCCCTAAGGTGATCTTACTGTGCTTTTCCTCTAAATACCACTTGCTTCCTTCTCAAGAAGACAACAGTCTGAGGTTTCTTCTCTGGTTGTTGTGAGCCATTGTTTGTAGTTCTTCAGGTAACTATTTTTATTTCAGCGTAATTAAAAAGCAGAGGTGGTGAATCAGGGACCTGTAGGTCCTAATCATTCCCTGACATTGACAGCAGGGAAGCTCTGGGCTCTTTGCTGACAAGCAAATAGTGGAGGTCATACTCAGCTGGGAACGCTGATGGGAGAATAGGGCTGCTGCAAGATTATTTGATTCCTACCTTTTGAAAACTCTGGCCAGGGCACCACACCCCTCTTAGATAAAGAGAGATGTGCACAGTGGCCACCCTTTGTTCTTGGAAAGTGTACTTGTCTTTCTAAAGCTTCTGTTGGACTTGAATTGTCTTTCTCCGATGGTACTGAGTATGTGACACAGACAACTGAGTCTCTAGTTTAAACCTGCCAGCTGCATAAACCTTTCACTGTGCACGCTTTGCCTGTGTTGTTTGTACCTGGGGATTTCTCACAAAGTTCCTGGTCAGAACACACAATCACGTTTTGTGTACTTGTTAGCAGGGTCTTGGGGGTTGATGTCTGATGAATCATCTGTTGACTGAAACCCTTGACCTCCTGGGTCAAGATTGTCTGCTTTGTTCAGACTCTGCTGGACATATGAAAGAGAGCAACTAGTCAGTACTTCCTTATTTCAGTCTATCCTGGTGCTTTTATTAACCGTGGGTGAGTTTAAAACATCTTGTGGCCATGAAACATGGCAGGTGGGGGATTGCCTTGGAGGGTTTCAGCCATCTGCCTTTCCCACCTCCTGCAGTGCTAGTAGCAAAGGGCTATGGAGCCAGTTGTCAATGAGGAAACATAGATTGTATCCGCTCCATCTTGTGCATTTCCAGGGAAGGGAAAGGAGTGGAATTCTGGTACCAGCTCTCTGTGCCAAATACTGTGAGAAAACCTTCACTCTTACAGGACCAAACAGAGACTGATTTTCTGATTCAATTTATTGGGTGAAGCAAAGCAAGTCTGGTCATCTTTAGCTTCAAAAGCATTTTTATAGTTGGATGTGCCGTTTCATTTGGGTCAACCTTAGTCTTACTTTCTGAAAAAAAGGCTCCAGAAATATAATAATTTAGACAGCTCCATTCAGACTGTTCTCCAGGTGTCAGTATATGCCAAAATCCAACACAATCAGGATATGGTTGTCTAGCAGGCACACCAACAGAGATGCTGGAAGGGAAAGTAATGTGCTATTTGAGAGCATAACACCAGATTTTTGTTGGCATATTTATATGTCCCATGTGCAATCTCTGTCTTCTTCCCACTATGGAATAACTTACTGTGTTTTGATTTATAGAATGCTGCACATCCAGACGCCTTTGTTGTTATCTGCTCACTGAGAGGAGCAAAGCCAGTACATAGGGCTAGGAAAAGGTTGGACTTGATGGTCTTGAAGGTCCCTTCCAGATGAAACTGCTCTGTGATTCTACAATTTGGGCTACAGGGCTGTCACCATGATACGTTTGCTTAAATATAAAGAAACCTCCTGGTGAAGCTCAGGCAGTGTTCTTCTTTGTTTGGTCAGACGAAACAGGAAGGATGGGAAGCACTGGCTCCATCTTGATGAAAGATTGGTAGCTGGGCCTGAGGACCAAAAAAGACTCAGAGATGAGTCAGGTATTTCCACTGAATTTCCAGTTCTGGACTCAGTCCGGAGCAATTCTGCTGACTGCAATAGGTTATCTCTAGTTCAGCTTAGAGCTCCCAAAATATAGTCTGTCTCCATAGAAACACCTCCAAAGCAATGCAATGAAGCATTCACCAGAATTCCCAGAGCCCTCAGCTCAGCATCCTTTAGAGCTGTAGAGACTTTAGAGGGAGGAATGTGGGTGACTCAGTGTTCACACTCCAAACAGAGCCTGTTAAAAAGAAAATTAGAGCAATTCCCTAGTACTGAAATTCCTCAAAGGCTGCTTCTGAATTTGATCTCTCTCTCTCTCTCTAACCTCCCAGTAAAAAGAAAATTACAGAATTTTTCACAAAGAACTCTGCAGGGGATAAGATTTCTCATGCCTGTCCGCCAGCTAGAGTGACAGCTCCTGGATCTATTTCAGTGCAGACAGAACCAACGTCTAAGCGGTCTTATTCCCTTTTTTTTTAATCTCTTGATAAGAATGCAAATGCCATTCTTGCTGCCACTGCCTCTCTCACCCTCTTGAAATAGGCTGTTTATGGTGACTAAATGCTTCTATCCAAAACTGGCTGTCATCCAAAACCAGATGGGCGGAAAGCCTAAGAGCAACAGAAAACTAGCAATTTATATTAGGATACAGTGCCACACCACACAGAAGGCTTTGTTTAAACTAGCAGAGCTCTGTGTCCTATTTAATATATGTAAATAACTAGCTAGTGTGGATTTCTACAATGATGTTAGCATATTTCAAAATACTTAAATACTCCGAGCAGCTCTTCTGACCCTGATAGATTCATTCTCCATTGCTGATTCTTTGACTGAAAATAAGATGCTGGTTTGAGCTTTGTACTGCAGGGTAAACAACTTCTTACCTACCTGAAATATACTGGATTTTACCTACACCTGCAGATGCTGTGCGCTGCTGATTCTGCTTTTGAATGTGATTTTATGATTGAAAAATATAGTGAAGGGGAAATCGAAGCATTTTAGGAACAGAAGAAAAAAAAAAGAGATAAATATGAAAAACTGATCGAGCAATTTTAGTAACAGGGCTTGCTAAGAGGGTTCGGCAGTATCAAAACTCTGGCTGTGGTCCAGCTCATAGGTTTTCCCAGGAGCATCAAATGTAGTTCCCCTACAGAACGGGCAGCCAGGTCATCTGTGTTATGTGCTCTCACATGTCACGGCCCACGATCTGGTTTGCGAGATTCTAACAAACTTAAGACCTTAATTATGAAAGGGATGAAACCTTTGTTATGGCACTGTGCCACCGAAGGGAAGACCAAGCACACCAATATTTTGCACCCTTGTGGAAACAGACAAATGAAATGCTGCTACGTTTGGCAGCGCAGCTATTACTGATTCATGTATGCTGATACAGCCACCGCAGTATCGCTGTTACCAGTTCTCTGCCACTGAGAGCTTAGGCTCATCTTTTAGAACAGTGGGAGATCCATTGTGATCTGCAGGATAAATCATGTGAATACTGGTTTGAGAACCACCTGAGGAATCCTTCTCCAGACACCCATCTCCCCAGTCTCTGATCACCCTGTTAGGGAGCTATTCATTCCCACTCTTCTTTCAACTGGCGTGACTTAGCAGTAGTTAAGATCTATTTTACAGGGAAGGAAGGATGTCCTGTGACCTGATAGTTCTTTTCTATCTGCAGTTTAATGATAAATATTCCTCTGGTGTTCAGCCTTGCTTCCTCTGGCTGCTGCTTTGTGGCTGGAAACTAAACAGATGCAGCAGTGGCCGTGTACTCATACTGTGATTCAGGAAAGACCATCTCATGGTAACCCCCCACTAACCAGTCCCTGCTGGTCCCTGGAGCTGAACTGGCTCGTACGCCTGGGGTCATTTTGGTGGCTTGCACTTCACCCTCCCATAGCTGACAGGCACTCAGATGGGTGTTCCTAGAAGCAAAAAGACTCCTGTAAGTTGTGTCAAAACTCATTCACCAGAGTCCGTGTCTGACCTAACCTGCTCGCATCGACGCTCAGAGATTGGTGAGCAGTGTCCTGCGAGAGAGGGAAGTTGTCAGTTGCCAGGTGGCTGGGTTCTGCCTGCACAGGTGACGTTGGACAAGGCTCCTTGGTAGCTCAGGTTTGGTGTGTTTTAGAACATCGTGATGAAAGCACACACGGAATGCACAGCGATGCTTTCTAGCCCAGGAACAAGTGAACACAGAGGATGGGAGACGTTTTGCTGCTGACAGGCACCGTGGAGACTGGCTGGCGCTCCTGCGAGCTTCTTTCAGGACATACGGCATGTTTGCTCCAGACTGCTCAGCGCCCTCCCGCTTACTCATAACATTTTGCTACTTGCTTCTACCATTTCCTCTTTTTCCTGATTTTAAGGCCATTGCTTGCAGTGTAATTCATTAGATCTGCCCGTATGTCAGATCTTTCAGTTGTGCCTTGTGCTCTGCAAAGGCATGTTGCATTGTCATTTTTATTTTAATGTCTCTCACCGATCTTGTTGTACCATACACAGATTAGACTGCTGTCTGGGTTTTAAATTTATCAAGTCAGTGTCTTTAATGGTGATTTTTATCACTGGAACAATAAAAGTGAATGTTACATGTTAAAATATGAAGCAATTTACCTGTGAAGTTCAACCTTAAGGGCATTCTCTATTTTCTTTCTTTTTCCAAACCAAACACAATATGTGTCAGAAACCAGCAGTCCGTCTGTATTCCAATTTGCATGCTCTGACGTAGAGAGAAGCATGATGTACTTCTCTGAGATTGGAAAATTACTCTCCAAAAACCAATTAAGTTAACTAATAGCTTCAGAGATCACTTCATAGGTGAAAGGTTTTCTGTCATCGGGAATCAGATGTATTTGCCTTATTCCTCAGTGGCTTACAAATTGTATATGTATTAGTATAATATATGCTTTCTAGAGATAGTACTTTGCTGTGGGTTAATTTGGTAAATAGATATTATTTGTGGTGTGGTGGTATGTGAGACACAGAATAGGCATGGTAAATAATTGGAATTCTTGGACAAAAGGAAGGAGCTCCTTCTCTGTTCCTTGTGGAAGATACCTAAAAATGATCTGTGGGGCCCTGCCTGAGCTAACTGCCCACACCTACCACCTGTACCTGTAAAAGGGAACCTGCTTAATTCCTCCTGCCAAAGAGCAGGTCTTTCCCAGGAAATGTGTTCTTTTAGCACTGGCTCCAACCAGAGAGTTGGAGCACGAGGAAGCCCTGGTCTGTGTTTCCACACAGAGGATGCTGGAGGAGCGAGTGATACAAATTCATAGGGCTTCCAAGGGAGCTGAGGGAGGTTAGCTTCCAGCAAAGGTAGGCTTCTAAAGCTGAGTGGAGTGAATATTTCCCCTGCTGAGGAAGGGCTTGATCGCAGGTGCAGAACAGCTCCTAGAGGAGATGATTACTGCCAGTTCTCATTATATTAATTTGCTATTTTTAATGAATCGGAGAAAACAGGAGCTTGGGGCTAAATGGTATCTGGGGGTCACAGAGCACACCTGCCTCCTCTGGGATAATGTTTACAGGTGTTGCCCTAACTGAAGTATTTGTTTGCATCACGGGTATTGAGTTATATGAGAAGTGATTGACAGAAGCCTGCGATAGACTGATTTTAGGTTAGCTGACCATCAGCCCACAGTGATTGACAAAAGTCTGCTGATGCTCCCTGGGAAGTACCTTGGTAGTCCCCAACTTTCCCAGGTGCTATCTCTACCAGGCCCTTTCCCTGGAATATTGCAGGGCTGTTTCACCTTCCCTGCTTAAGCAATAAAAATTACTTATTTTTCAAAAATCAACACAAACCATCTGAAGATAAGTTTTTAATATTCTGGAACATGCTCTGCACATGTAATTGGAAGCGATGACTCTTGAGATCCTGTCTCAACCAGCTCCTTCATGCCCAGACACTCCACATCATACTTAGATAAGCATTTTGAGGACAAGTGAGAGTTAATTCTTTATAGCAAGTCTGCTTGCTATGTGATGGCAAACACGGACACCTAGTGGTGCTCGAGTGCAGGGCATGTAGATGCTTTGAATTTATCTCTGGAAGAAAAGTAGATCCAGCAGTGTTTGTTCACGTTTTCCCCTAAAAGAAGGAGCGATTTGATTATTTTTCTGAGAAAGTATCATAGATGGCAGAATGTGGGGGAAAGGAAATTGGTAAGGACTAGTGAAAGAATTACAGTAAAATCATCACATATGGTGAGACATGTCAGTGTATTTACCAAGAAGTAATCAGTTTTTATTCTTGTGTCTTAAATATCTCATACCATACCAAATCAGACATGATATTGCATCAGAAAGGTTTTCTGCTTCTAAATTAATCCATAGCAAAGAAATCTCAGTAAATATTATAGCAATATATTAAATCTTATCATACCTGTGAATATTTGTACTCCAGTTACGGGGGAGATTATATCAGTGTGATGAGTGGTGGGTTTGCTGATGAACTGCACGGCTAGGTGCTGAACTGATCTCCCGTGAGCTTTCATCAACCCACTGAGCTCTTTCAGCCGGGATTAACGCTCGAACAGCTGCCGTGGTGTGTTTTGTTTGTGTTTTCTATTTATTTACAAATAATCTTTCAGAGAAATATTTCCTTCTTCTTCCCCAAATCTAGCATTTCGTCTACGGCAGAGACACAGGACAGGTGAGAACCAGTCCTTGTCCACTGACCCCTTTCTGTAATTGTAAATATCGCCTTTATGAGTGGGATTTCTTTCACGCCTGCGTTACACACACAAACCACTACAGCACTGAGTGGGGAGACAGACTGTTCCCATGGGAGTGTGCATTCAGGGCTGCTTGGGCTGAGATAAGGGATTTCGAGATTGCACCAGCTGAAGAGTGAAGTATATAGAGATGAGTGTGCTCTCCTCAAGGGCTCCACCATTCAAACCGATAAGCAGATCCCAGCTCTCATTGATTTCACAAAGGTACTCACCGTCTTACGAGATTTCTCCCACTTCAGTTGGATTTAGAAGTTGTTCTTTTAAAAAACATTTTAGAATAGGCTTGGGTCCAGCTTCATATCCTAAGAAATAAGGGCATTTGTGTTTGTTTTGAATCAGCTTGTTTACTATTCTCATCTTAGTAACATTTGAATCAGTGAAATAATTTTTATCAGCTTTCACACTGGAATGAGCCCCTCAAAGATTCCCACGTGCTTCAGGAAGGCAGACGGCATGTACTGGAGGAAGACCCGAAAGAGGGCCCCTGATGACAGGCAGACAGCAAGGAATCCACACTGCAGAGGAGAATTAAGAAAGATTCCTCACACCAAAAAAACTTAGATTTGTGCTCACACCTTTTTAGACACCAGGAATCAACCTCTGAGACAAAATCTGTATGAAAACAAGCTTCATTAGCTCTGCTGCTTGTGCAATCCCATCTTCTGTTTTGTTCTGCTGTATATACAAGCGTTTTTATATTTGGTCTCTGGTTATATAGAGACTGTGCTTAAACAGAGACCAGTACTGGTCATTGACAGTTGCAGGGTGTGGGGCTGAAGGAAAGCAGCAGGTTGCTAGTACTCAGTACGGAAGTAAGACGATACATTTATTCGTAGATACAAATCCTGGAAGTGAGAGTATAATCAGTCACTCTACATTTATAAATTTACACTTCTGTTTTCCATCAGAGAGTATGGGAGGAGCTTTTCTGCTCTGCCTGGTCAGGATTCCCTAGGCCCCTAAGAGGCACCTAGGGTGAGTTTAGGAAGATAAGAGCATATTTCGTGTCATGCAGAAAAAAAAAAAAAAAAGGCTATTTCCTCACTGCGCTGGTGGCATGTGGGAATGTGTCTAGCTCATGCTGTAGAGCGGTGAGCTGGAATTTGTCCTGCCATGAGGGCTCAGTACTGAGGTAGCCTGGACTATTGCCTATCTAGAAAGTCACCCCAGAAACTAAAGCAAGAAAGAAAGCAAGATTTCTGATGGACACCCACAGCTAAAAAAACTCACCCACAGCTAGTGTTCAAAAGGTTACTGGGTGGGTAGCTTTGATTTCTCACTTCAGCCTGGGAGAATCAGTAAGAAGTAAAAGAAACCACAGGGCCACAACATGTTGGACTTTGATGAGATAAATTATTAACTTGGCTTCTAGGAATACAAATCCCGTCTTTGCCAGTGTAAATATGATGCAAAGATGATTGCTTTCATCCTGCCCCCCCCTAACTTTAATTCCTGTTCTTTTTTGTTCTTTTTTTTTTTTTTCTCTTGAACCTGGGCAGTTGTCTGGAGGGTGTGAACTAACCGTGGTGCTCCAGGACTTCACAGCGGGCCACAGCAGTGAGCTGAGCGTTCAGGTGGGGCAGACGGTGGAGCTGCTGGAGAGGCCGAGTGAAAGGCCAGGCTGGTGTTTGGTCCGGACCACGGAGCGGAGCCCGCCTCAGGAGGGTCTGGTCCCCAGTAGCGCTCTCTGCATTTCCCATTCCCGCAGCAGCGTGGAGATGGATTGCTTCTTCCCTTCAGGAAAAGGTAGGCTACAGGCTGGCAGCTTTAAGACTGTTTCAGATTTCCCCTTTTGTATCATGTAAGTCCAAAACTGTTTGGGCTGCTCTTGCAGCTAGCGTGGGTAAAAGACTGTTTAGTTGTTAATGAGTTTTGTTACCAGATCTTTGTGAATTGGCACAGCACTAGCCTAACTCCATTTCCATGAATCAATGTTTGTACGTGTGCGTCTTTTGCTCTGTGGCAGTCGTTATTGTCTGGAGATTATGGGTAAAAATAAGACCTTTAAACAACAAAGGTACTGGCTTTAGTGCCTAAAAGGCTATAAGGAGCAAAAGTCATGTTGTATGTACACCTAGATGCCCAGAATTGTGGATATGCTATTTTATGAGTGCTACAGCGCATACTAGTGCATGATCTTTTAGTATATCCCTGCTGCCTGTGTATTATTGCAAACAAGCCACCAGTGAGTACTGGTATACTCTATTGACTTGTGAACTGGAGACACTGTGTGTAGTGGCACAGCACAATGGGGAAAGAAACCTTTACAATTAGCGTGCAACAAAACACATCCCTGGTATTATCCTGACAGTGCGGGCTTCACCCGCAATGAAGGGTGAAATATTGTTTGTCTCTGTGGTGTCTGTGGCGTATTTAATTGATGTTCTGTTCCGAGCAATGTGTGTCCTGTATATAGCATCCATGCAACCAGGCACAGGAGACGCTCCAGACTGATAGACCAGAGCCAGTTCAGTTCAGCACGGCCAAAGCAGGTCTCCTTTTGGCTGTGCCCTCATTTTCAGCCAAGCACAATGCAAGTAAAGGTCCAGGAAGGAAAGGCTTCTGTTGTCCCACTCCTGACTTTAAGCCTGCCTGCAACCTGAACTGACTTTCTAAAAAAAAAAAAAAATGTTCCCTCTGCATTAAGGGAAATAGAATTTGATCCGTTCTTGTTTGAGCAAGTTAAGCTTGGTGGTTTTGTTTGTTTTGAGAAAAAGCATTGAAACCAGGCTGCAGTCTGTCCTTGCTCCTTGCCTGCACTCCCACTGCGGAGGCCAGGAGCAGGGCACACCCCCAGGACAGAGCAGCGTGGTAGGGCTGCAGTCTGCAATCAGGGTTTCACTTAAAGATCTCTCCCACCCAAACCTGGAGGAGGAGAGTTCAGCTTCTCCTCTCGGATTTGCTTTGATCGGATTTGATTTGATCACCTCAGCAGATCCCTTTCAGTTAGGTGCTTCCCCTTGCCCTGCTTTGCAAGAGGAAGGAGGTGAAGTCAGCGCTGGCTGTCGGCTCTGTCTGCGGTGCAAACTCCAAACGCGTCACGCGCTTCTTAGACCCGCTGCTGACTCTCCTCCCTGCCTTGTACCTGGGGTTCTGCCACGCTTCTGCTGCCCCAGCAGCCTGTCTTAGTCCTCAGCTGTCCTCTGAGAAGCGCTGCAGTTGCTTACATGCAAATGAAATCTGTGAATAAGCAGAAGGGTAAAGCTGAAAATCAGACTGGTCTGGATAAGAGCAGTCACTGCCTGGCATGATTCACAGGAAGCCAATGATGTGTCTGCTCATGGTCCAGTGTTTGGGGTTGGGTCCTCTGCTGAAGAATGCTGTGAGACACTACTCAAACCTCATTTGAGTTCCCTGGGTTGAAGAGTTTCTCCTCGAACGAAGCAAAACAGAAAAATTGCAGGAGTAGGCTGTGGAAAGCGAGGCAGGAAATCCCAAGGAGGTCGGAGACAGGGTGGTGCAGAGGCTGAGGGCTGGTGGGGAGCACGGGGACACTGTTTCCAGCATGAATTAGTGAGCTTCAGGGCACAGTTGCACTTCAGGTATGGCATGACAGGCACAGTGCCAGGCTGCGGCTAGTGGACCAGGGCCAGATGGTGCCTGGAAGTCACCAAGCTGTGTCAGCACAGACATAGCATGCTCTGCCTGCCTGCGGGGCGGCTTATCTCACATCACATTCTAAACCACTTCCAAGCTGGAGCTGGCTCTTGTCCCATCATCTCCAAACAGGTGCAGAGTGAGTCTGGGGCTGCCTGGCTCCAGCCGTGTATTCATGGCCTTTATTTCTTTATATCTGTTTCCCTCTCAGTCTCAGTTTTCTTCCTGCACATACCAAAGCTGTATTAGGGAGCCTCAGGATTAATGGGATCTCCAGAAGTGCTGCTAGAAATAATAAAAATAACTACCCAATCCACAATTTTGGCCAGAGTACAGCAAATAGGTTCTGGGTCTAATCAGTTCTCCCTCTATTAGGAAAACAGGAAATTGTTTCAACTGAATGAGCAGATGCTGGGAATAAAGAAAGAGGGGTAAGTTCAAAGTTTAAAGGGGAAATGCAGTAGCCACTAGAAGAGCCTGATAGTCTCATGAGATGCTAGAAGGATTAGCAAGAAAAATGGCTTCTAACTATTAAGATTCATGTCCTTCTCTGCTTCTAGTAGCTTTAGGCATGGCCTGGACTCAGAATCCCTTGGTCCAGGCTTCCAAAATATCTGACCTTTCTTTACAAACCAGAACAAAGGCTGGTGCATTTTGTATCAACATCAAATGATGTCTCCTGTCTGTTTCAAGTGTGTAAATGTACACAGTTGCAGAAGAGCCGGTTAATAGTTGAATTTTGCAATTACCAAGACACCTAATTATTTGCTTTAAAAGCACTGTAATTTGAAGGAAAGAAAGCCTCAAACCTTCACTTTTCTATGAAAGAAACATGCAGAGTTTTGACAAGTATTAAACATAGTTACATCTGCTTAGTGGGAAATGGCGAATTACCGTGTTTTGTCCTGTTGTAAGTTGTGGTGTACTATAAATGTAAATCCTGAAGCTCTCAGAAGCTACCCATTGTCCTTAAAATGAAACAGTAAAGAAATTAATATGTCAGACGACACCTGAACAGATAACAGATAAAGGCTTGAAAGATTTGGTGGGATCACCGAAACGTTTTGTAGAGCATCAGTGCAATTCCTCATCAAACAAAAAATATAAGCCTTTTTAAACAGTGTAACTGAAAAACATTGGAAATGCAAAACCAGACTTCACAAATTAACATGTGCTCTGGCTCTTCCTCACTTTTTTACGCTATTCCTTTGAAAATAGGTAATGGATTAACATAAAATATTGCAAAAGGAAAAACGTGGTGCAAATATAAGTGTACAAAACCGAAAGAGAACACTTCCTACCTTTTGTAATGAAATATCTTTGCAGATTTCTCCTGTTGACTTTAAGGACCGGGCTCCCAGCGTTCTCTCTGAGTGCTGGCTGTGTTCCTTTGGAGGATACACATTCGATTTTTTCATTACTTGACTACAACTCAGAGCCCAAATATAGTCCTGCCTGTCCTTCCTTTCTGATGATCTGACAGTGTTTACAATCACCCTCTGTAAAAAAAGCAAACAGGTTTCTGGGATTCACCTTTTGCAAGTGATTTACAAATGATTAAGTAAAACAAACTCATCTGCAGCCTCTGTTAACTGTACTTGAGAATTTCTGGGATGTTTTGGGTTTTTTCTGACTAGCATTCCTCGGAAGGAAAAAGAAAGACCTGTGACACTAGAAATGAAGCTTCGTTTGAGCTATCTCACATGGCTAATTACAGGAAAGGTGACTTTTATTCCTGTCTCTTTTACCTTATAACTGAGCTCTAAGGTACTAAGCTATACATTTCAAATTAAGAAAGAAGCCCTCATGAACAGACAGCAACTTAATGACCTAGTCCACATTCATTAAGCGCACTGTGACAAGCATATTCCTGGCATCAGCCTGTTAGTTTTGCCTGAGTGATTCTAAATTTGAATTTGGCCCACAAAACATTTAGATGAAATCTTGATCTTAAAACTCTTGTCTTACAACCCCTTACCCAGCGTTTTTCTTGTAACATCAAAGTCATAGTTTAATTCAGGGGGTAACAAAGGCTAGTTCTTGCAGCAAACACCACCACCAAAGAAAAAAGTAAGAATTTTTTTTTAAAAAATAGGATTTTGTTTTGGACTGATGATGTGCAAAGGATCCCATTCAGGGCCCCAAACTGAATCTTGCCTGTGGGATACTTCTGTCTGGTACATATCTCTGGAGGAGATGAGGGATATATTTTTTTAAGATGCTATGCAAACATCTTGCTGTGCAGGCAGATGGCCGCTTAACAGTAGGGCTTTGGTGGCAGTAGTGGGTCCTTGTGACAGAGCAAACTGAAAAATAGTTAAGTCTCTTCCAAACAAAGTGGGAACATAGGTCTCGCAAGGTATATGTTAGCAGGGTGAGCATCTTGTCTGTCCCTCCCAGCTGGGTCACGTTGGTTCTGGTGCATCAGCTGGGAGAGCACCAGGCTTTGGGCAGGAGGGACATGAGTTTTAGTGCTGCTTGGGTGACAGCTTGTACGTTTAGGGTGTCACCTACCTGATCCCACAGCCAGAGAGAGCCTGTGGCTAGTAGGTATGATGTCAGGCTGGGCTGCAAAAGGAGGAAGCAGAAGAAGTGTTGTGACCACTCCTTGTGGAAGGAGCAGATCATTTAATGGTTAGTGTGCAAAGCTGATGAGGCTAATCCGGCTCTTGTTGGAGTTGGAAGTCTCTTTCCTCCACTTCCTGATCTTAGAAGAGTGATCTATGCAGGGAAAAAAACATAATTGTTTCTTCCCAGGTCTCTGTTTTAAGAACATCTTGGATTTTAGTGGGGAAAAGAGTCTAGGCTGCTTTTATTGTGTCCTTGTTCCTGTTGAGTATTAAATTGCTATCTGCATTGGCTCATGCAGTTTCTCTGTTGTGTTTTAAACAATCTCAGTTGCAAAACATGTTAGATGGTAATGTTTCCTGATGTCCTGAGGGAACTATGTGAGGACGATTCAGAAGTTTTAGTGCACTGCATTAAACCTTCAGTTGTCCTTGTAGAGATTGAGAAATTGGTTTTGGTTTTGAAAGTCTTAATTAAGAGCAGTCGATTAAAATGTTTATAAGGCTCTGGATGAAAGGAAACATTTCATTAGGTAACACAGTTGATTTAACTGGCACATAAACAGGTCGTGGGGTTTCTATTAGGCAAACAATGTTCAGGCTCCCATTGACAATATAAATATGCAGTATTTAAATAAAAAAACAAACCCTCACCTTTGTTCCTAATACCATTCCAACAAGGATGTTCAGTCAAAATTTCATAGTATAGACTGTCTTTCAAGAGAGGTCACATGGAGCCCTCCTGCTGGCATTTAGTGCCCCATGGCATCCTTGTTACAAGTTCAGGACATGGTTTACGCAGAAAAAACACATCAGGAAAGCTTTTACTGTGTTTTTACTCCTTTTTCAATTATGATAGAGCTGCTGGAAAGAGGTTGGATAACCAGCATGGTGTAACAGGGCAGCTCTCTGAGGGCTGGCACCAACGGCTGCTGGGGCCCAGCTCGGGACTGCTGCTCTGCCCCAGGGTACAAGTGTGGCTCTGTGCAGTCGTGAAAGGAATGGGAGTAGAAAGGTGAAAGAACACAAACCCACTTTGCTATTTTAAACAGGCCACCCTTTCCCCTATTGTTTGTCCCTGCTCTCTCTCATCTCATTTCTCTTCAATTTCATAGCCCTTCACAGCTTCTCCCCACTTCATCAGACCTTTCTACGTCAGTGGGCAATGTCTGCCCTGGTGCTGGAGAACTGGTGATGCCTCGCTCTCCTACCTACTACTCTCTTTTGATTCCAGACCTCTGCACTTTCTCCTACTTCATAGTCATCCTGTGGAAGAACTCAGATTCCCATAAAGTATCTGACCTTAGTGTTTCCATGCTTACACCTTCTCCTGGACTCTAATATATCCAAAGTAATAAAAAATGAACAAATATTTAGCAGCAGTTGACAATATGGTTGCTGAAATATTTTTTTGTTTTGAAGAGGCAGACAAAGTCAAGCATGAGAGGCTGAGGCATACTTGTATAGGGTATTCATACCACTATGACTGTAGCTCTACCAAGGATTTTACCTGTTGGATGCGTCAGTGCATCAAGAAGACAAAACTATACCGACCAATCTTTGCATAGTCAAGCCTTAGAGGCAGCGTCAGTCCAAGCACCACCTGAGTAACTAGATAAGCTCGACACAGCCTGGCCAGGCATCGCAAGTACTTGTCCTCCATGGTAAGTCACAGCAGCTACAAGTCATGGGTGTAGATTGTGTGTAGAATGTTGGAACCACGTTCTGATAGCTTGTGAATACCCACTTTTCTCTGACATGGTATTTCAGTTTCATTATTTTGTCTTATTTTCACTGTGGCATAGCTAGATATATAAAACTAGATTCAGCCATGTGAACTTGTTTAGAACATATCAGGTACTAGTAAAGTCAACTATACGTATTGTTTCAGCTGCTTTGTTATCTACTTAAAGCAAAAAGCCTACCTGGAACTTCATTTTTGTGGAGAAGTACGATTTTGATGAATGCTTTGATAAAACAGGAAGGGCTATTTTGAGTGAAGTTGTTTTGCTTTTGTGCAGTGGATTCTTATTATTTTAAACACAGAAGTCTTTGTTTAAAAGAGAGAAGGCCTGCAAATTTTGTTGTTTACTTTGCCTTTGCTTCGCCTTCTGACAGGGGGTAAAACTTTGTCCTCCTAGCCCCCTGTAAGCTTAACCCCAGATTTCACTGTACAGTGTCCATGCTGTTTTTTTCCCTGGAAAAGAAAAAAATAAAGGGGGCGGGGAAGGAGTTCAAAATGACCAACTGAACTCATCAAGAGTGCCAAAGGGTTCAGCACCTGGTCTGACAGAGAAACTGGATGGAAATTCAGCAGTAGGACCCATGGGACTGTAATCCTCAGGTACTGTGATACCAAATGATCTGATCAGGATCATGTGTACCAGGAGCATCCTGGAGAGTTCAGCAGATAGGGAGAGCACAGGGCAGAATTCAGGTGTTGTGTAAAGGTCAAGGCACCTGAGCTAAAGATCCTTTCTGGCATTACAGTCTCTGACAGCTTTATTATTGTGCAACTCATGCTCAGTTTTCTAATGCACGGCTTAAAGCACCTTTGGGACCTTTGCTTAATTTGGCTGGGAGGCTTTCAGAGAATAGGGTTTCCTGGTAGCAGATACCATATCGATCACCTGTATCTCTTCATTAACATACTGGCACCATCCTGCCAGGCTGTGACTGAGCATGGGATAGAATTGCTGCCTACTGAGATGATAAACCCTTCTGATTTTAGGCTCGGATTAGTCTGGCTAAAAAAAAGAGGAAAACTGTCAAAGAAGCACTAATAGTAATCAAATGGAAACATGTCAGTGAAAATGCAGTGCAGGATGTTGCCAAACTGTGTGTGAATCTGTGAGAGGACACAAACAGTCGTATTTCAGAAGGGTTAAACCCTAGTCTCTGTGGAAGGAAGCGACAACCGTGCTGTATTGCTGCAATACAGGCAGCTGTCAACATGGCACAGAATGGTGCTTGTGAGATATCTCTTTCCAAAATGAAAAATCTTTCTCAAGATAAAGGTTGCTTGTTTCCTTTAGATATGCTTGTGGGTTTGTTGGAGAGGCAGTTTTTGGAAGAGGGTATAGTAGCTTGTTGCAGCACTTGTATTTTGGGGAGAGATGGTGGTTTGGCAGGTCAAGGGTCGGGTGGTGGAGCTCAGCGCGCAGCTGGCCAGGCAGGCTGGGTCTCCCTGTTGAGGACTTGAGCTGTAGGGAGTCACGTGAAGGAGGAGAGGGATCGCAGCTCTGAAGAGGCGTTCTCTTCCGGCCTCTCTGGACCTGTTTCCTCTCTTCACTTGCCTTATTTCTGTCTGTCTGAGGTGTTGAGAGCAGAACTCAGGCAGATGTGGCTAAGCATTTTAAAGTGAGGCAGAAAAGGAGAATTGAGTCACCGAGACATAGCCATACATTCTCCCAACTCTTTGATGTTTCTCTAAGACTCTCACGTCCTTCTGAAGTTTGCTTGTAAAATCATTGTTAGAAGATGTTTTCATGCTTCCCCACTGGAGAAAAAAAAAAAAAAAGTAACACAGAGTCCCTCTCTGCATTAGGCTCAGGACCACATTTCCTTCCACAGCTTCTGTGGAGGCCCAGGGTCATAAAACCTCAGTGCCCTCCTGGCTCTCCTGCCTTGCCCTCCCAGCCTTCTTTCCTAGGGCCAGCCCATGGTTTCTGGGGCCAGGTTTCTGTGCAAGGGGACAGGGTTGTGCTCCTCAGTGCGGGTGTTGAGAAGCCGCAGAGCACCAGTTACCCTAACCTGCAGATGAGCAAGAATTTCCCTCCTCCACTGCAGCTCACTCACAGACCAAGAGGAGGTCCCAGCCAGTCCCTGCTGCCAGGATCTAGCTGCTTGGTGATGGCTGGGTGACTGGGCAGCTGCAGCCCTCTCCTGGCTGTACGAGCCGTCTGAGAGGGGACAGTCTGAGAGGACTTCAGCTGTGCACACCTGGACAGACATGACTGCACTGTTCCTATTTTCCCAGCTTGTCTTCAAAGCCATGCTGGAAAAGGAGTCTTTAGTTTTTATTGCTCACGTATTGATGTCCCAACTGTTGGGACATCACAAAGGCCAAGGGCAGTTCTACTAAATAAATACTGTACTTTTAATTCATTAAGTGAAATAGTTCTATGTAGTGATGTGGACTGTGCAGCATTCTATATGGCCTGGGGAAGACCATAGGTTTCTTCCATACAAAGTACCATACATTCAGGAAGGCCTGTCCTTCCCAGTTCTCCTAGTGATCCCAGCTCATGTCTTTTCACTAAGTACCTGAGCTCAGCCTTTCCTTGTGTTAGCAGGGTCAGAGCAGAGAGAGGGGCCTTTACTGGGACTCCACATTTTGTTGAATCTGAGCAGTGGTCATTGTACTGAGGAAGGCCTCAGGTTCCTGTTGTGGTGCTGAGGTTCAAGAGACCGGGACAGGTCAGGTATGATCCAAGGCTCTCTGCACAGTTATCCAGGTGAGGCACCTCCTGAAAATGGCCTGAACATGATGCCTGCTTCTTTTCATTAATTGCATAGGAAACTTATAGATGCCTTCTGCTTCTTCTCCTCCTTGGAGCTGTTACCTCGGTGTATCGCAGACCCCAGAGCAAGCAGCTGGAGTAGAGTTCAGTTTGTAGCGGAAGGCTTTATATGAGCTCTGACCTGAAGCCAGCAGCCATAACATCTCCACGCCTCTGCCCCACTAGTGAAAAACAAGCAGCCCGGAGGAAGGGTATAAAAATAGCTCCTTGAGTGAAATCTGTTTCCTCTGTATTTGGTCGTGTGTCTTGAAATGCAATGTAGTGTGGTGGGAAGGGGGTGGGAAGGTCATCCCGAAAGAGCAACAGGAGCATGTGGATGGCTTGTGTCTTGTGTTTCCTCTGAGGCCAGACTAAATTTAGCAGATTCACAGATGGACATCGGACTGTAATCCATCTGGGACTGTGGGGGGAAGAGTGGAATCGGGGTTGGTTGCCCAGGCATTTTGCTGTGTTACCAGCTTCAGTGAGCCACCATTCATTATTATGTTCCTCATGGTTTTCTGCCTTGCTCCATATGCTGTAACTCACTGCCTGATTCTTTTCCCTGAAATGTTTAAAGTTTAAGCATGAAGGAGAAATAAACTGCTGGTTCTGGGTTCATGCCTGACATCCCTACTAACTTAAGTTAAACTGTGGATGTACTCTTTAATAGCATCATCAAAAAGGCTGAACCCATAACTGGTACCTGCAAGAACTGCAGTAACACAAATACTAATAATTGATGATTTTAGCTTCCCCAAAATGTTGCCTCTTCAGTCTTTCAGCTTCCAGACAGTTAAAGGGACTAATCCTAAATGCAGTATTTGTGCCCTGCAAGGTCCGTACGCTGGTGGGCTGGTCCTTCCGTTGCTAATCTTAAACAAATATTTTATGAGTATGTTTTGAAGTGAACTAGCTCTGCTAAAAATCCCATTTCCCTGGCCAGTCTGAGCCGGAGAGAGGCAAACTGCAATGCAAAGCACATGTGCATTAAATAATGTATTTCAAGTAATTGAAATTATGTTTCTGTATATCTGCTTCAGCACACTGCACAGATTTGATATATTGATCCTGACACAAGAAGCCTGATTTTCCTGTCATTTGCGCAAGAGCAGTTATTCCCAGGTTACACATTTTGCAAAAGTGCTTGAACTGACATCAACTTTGCTTAGTTCAGATTAATCCCAAATTCTAAAAAGTAAAGTTAATGTTATTGTCACTATGATGGACTAGAAGTCTAGGGCAGGGGGGTATTTACATAAATGACAGTGTGGTTTTTTCCATTCTTAATAACTGGTCTCACAAAAGATACTATTTCTTCTTACAGAGGTTGCCTTTAACTCCAGAATTGTATTTTTCTTTTCTTTAAGGCAGAATCCATTTTTTACTATGTTTTCCTTAGATCTGTTTAAATAAGTCTCTTGCAGTTCAAAGCAGCTAAAGAATAGTTCCGGTTTTTGTTACAAGAGAACTTGGGGGTGTTGATAGATGAGAAGCTCAACATGAGCTGGCAGTGTGCTCATGCAGCCCAGGTGGCCAACTCTGTCCTGGCATGCATCAAGAGGAGTGTGGCCAGCAGGTCGAGAGAGGTGATTCTCCCCCTTTACTCTGCTCTTGTGAGATCTCACCTCAAATACTGCATCTAGTTCTGGTATCCCCACCATAAGAGGGACATAGATGAGTTGGAACAAGTTCAGAAGAGGCCACAAAAATGATCCAGGGGTTGGAGCACCTCTGCTATGAGGACAGGCTGCGGGATTGTTCAGCCTGGAGAAGAGAAGACTCCAGAGGAACCTTGTAACTGCCTTCCAATACCTGAAAGGACCTACAGGAAGGCTGGGGAGGGACTTTTGACAAGAGTGTCCAGTGATAGGACAAGGGGAAATGGGTTTAAGTTAAAGGAAAATAGATTTAGATTGGGTCTTAGGAAAAAATTCTTCAGTACGAGGGTGGCAAGACTCGGGAATAAATTGTCCAGAGAGATTGTCCAGAGGATGCCTCCTCCCTTGAGATGTTCAAGACCAGGTTGGATGAGGACTTGAGCAACCTGGTCTAGTTAAGGGCATCCCTGCCCATGACAGGGAGGTTGGATTAGATGATCTCTAAGGTCCCTTCCAACCTAGGCCATTCTATGCTTCTATGAAACCATTTTTGTCCTTGGATGTCCAGACCTTTTTACGTATGTATCATGTATTCTCCATAAATGCACTGAGTAATTATTGATTCTGCAGAACTGTAGTGCAGTGAAATGGGTAATATTTTTTTCTTTCTAGAGTTTGCAAAATACAAATTATACTTTAGACAGTGTAAAAATAGGGATAATTGCTTGCATATTGCAGTAAAAGTTGGGATGGCCTCCAGTCTCTCCAAAGGTGTGTCTTCCAACAAAAACAATAGTAATGCACTATCCAACACTTCATATAATAAAGCAACCCTGACTTCGTCTCTTAAGGAAGACAATTTGCAGCTCATGGGCATCAGTGACTCCTCTTTTCATGAAGTGAACCTAAGGTACCATGTTTCTCACCCCTAATATTGAAATGGCCTGATGGCAAACTACAATTTTTTATTGCCCTTTGTTTTTTGCAAGCCAAAGAGATTACAAGTTAAGTAGTAGCACCCAGTGTTCATATTTCAAGGGCATTTTTCTGTTTACTAGACTAGAGAGGAGCACTGAAATCTTTCAAGATACACTTCTTTTAAAAATATTTTTAGGTCTTCATAATTTCAGTTTTTCTCCTTCCAGACTGTACCCAGCTCTTTATTTTCTCTGTAGATTTCATGTAGCTTCAGAATTTTACTTTAATAGCTGCATTTGCCGAGGAATATATACCCAGTTTCCCTGGAAATCTACGGGAATTGCATTTAGGTATCAAAGAACAGATTCTGGCCTTAAGAGCTAAATGCCATTCTTCAGAAAAGCACTGAAGAATTTATTAACTCTGCAGGACTCTTACTCAGTGAAATAAGAACAGTTTTTCCTTCCACTGACTGCAAAAGCCAAATTAAGTTTCATGCAGCGTGAAGGAATCAGAGTGCTCTTGCTGAACCTGTGAAACAGCTTAGTGAAAAAAAAGTTTTGTGCATGGATGGCAGGGGAAGGTAGTTCAGGCTTTACATGCCACTTGTCTTCATTGCCATTGCACATCTGTTAGAGACATCTGCTGTAGCTGTCCTGTGCATACACAGTGCTGTGCCACAGGACAGCTGCTTGGTACAGAGCCTTCACCTGAGAGCTACACACACTCTGCTACAGCCTTTCCTTATTTCAAAGATGTGTCTCTCTGCACGTAAAGATGCAAAAATGCACATTCTACTCTCTATCAGCTTGTTGATTGCCATCATAAAACATGCTACAGGCACAACATGCAGGCACAACACACACAGGCCTGATCTCAGCAGCACTGGGGACTGATGCTTCTCTGCTGTGCAAAAGATAGTTGGCCGGATGGAATAACACCCATTTCATCTTGCACAGGGAGGCTGAGCCTCTCTGAGCCTCAGACATGTGTCCTGCACCTACCTGAGCAGCAAAGTTCTATCACAGTGAGTGAGATCACTGAGACCTGGAGATAGTACAAGGGTACAGGTGTTGCAACAGCCATATAGCTTGAGGCTTTTGCAGTAAAACCTGAAAAATAATGACAGGAGAACAGAGGCAGATCAAGGAACCAGTCTAGGCTAAAATGAACTTTTTTTTCCACCCTAGGTTAATTTTAACCTGGATCCATTTGTGGATCAGATTCACTGTGAGGCTGCACAAACATTTCTGTTGGCACAGGGGAGGCAGCAGGAAGGAGCAGGCACCTGGAGAAACAGAAGAGGCAACAAAGGGTTTTGGCAGGGCTGTTGGCTTGTGACACCTCCAAGTGCTCATGGAACTATCATGTAATGTGGAGTGGTTACATACTGAGAACATAGGAATTAAAAAATACTCCGTGAGATCATGTACTTGCCCTTCTCACAGAGAGACAACAGGTTTTTCTGTCCTGCGGTGACTAGAAATGCCAGTGTGTAGAAGTCCAGCTTTTGGCAATGTCTGATGGTGCCAAGCAGAAGGGGGGTTTCTAGAGTATTCAGGTGCTAGACTAGCAATTGCTCACTGACATTCCTAGGAGCAGCATTTCTGTACAGGACATCAGCAGAAATCCTGCCTGCCAGAGAGCTACCGTCCTAACAATGCCATTATTGCTAGTATGTGAACACTGAAGAATGAAAGCAGGCAGAGGTGTTCCACACTGATAAAAGCAAGTTTTCTAGCCAGTCATTCCGTCAGCTGATAAAAATAATTTTAGAACGGTGTTTTTTTAAAAAAAATTATCCACAGAGCAGGCTGCCTGTTATGTGTGCCCTTGTTATTCATAGCTGCCAAAAGTTTCAATAACAGCTTTACAAATTCTTTTATGCTTGTCTTAGATCTGGTATTGTAAATCAGAAAGCTTTGCCATCCTAAACACTGCCTGGTAAGAACTCCTCCGATTTCTTTTCACCTTAGAAAAAAAAAGAAGTGGAAAATACAGTTAATGCAGTAATTTGGCCCAAATAAATTAAAACTTTTACAATAATGACACAATTTTATTTTAATTCCAGTCCTATTCCCTCAGACTGGCCAAACAGAAAATTTTCACTCTAACTGGCAAAGGGTGTATGCCGCTTTGTTTTAATTTTTCTTTTTGCCTTCACTGAACCTTAGTTATGTTGTGTTGAACAGAATTTGCAGTTTTCTGCAAAGTATCTCAGGAAAATAGTCTGAATACTCTTCCCTTAAAAACAAAACAAAACAAAACAAAAAACAAAAAGCCCCAAACAGGTAACAACTTACCCTAAGGAAGGAGAGATGCCATTTAAAGAGAAAATTAGCTGTGGTTTCTGCCATCCAAATAGAACAACCTCAGGCAAGTTGAGACAGGCAGGTCGGGAGTACTTTTGTTATACTATTAGTCTGTAGTTGCTAAAACAACTCACCTTTGTCATGCAGAAGTGGGTGAGGCTCCCGTTTGTCTTGGAAAGCAGACCATGATGGGCCGAGATAGACTCATGATTTCCCTGCTGAGACCCAACACAGCTAGACAGTAGCCAAAATATGTCCAAAAGGCAGTGCTTTAGTGCTTTGTGTCTTCTTTCATCACTAGGTATTGCAGTAACTCTCCAAGATATGTCTCTACTCTAATGGAGATAAGTGCTTCAGGAAATAAACACAAAACCTGCTTTAAATTTTTATTTCACTCTTTTCTGCTGAGGAGTTAGGTTTTTTCATTCTGACCAGTAACTTGTTCAGGATGTGTCCACCATCCAGCGTAGCTCTCCAGCAGCCAGTCAATACTGTGCTAACATGACGTGGTACGTGGCTCCACTTACTGGACCTCTTGCATTAAACTGGTTTGTGAGGTGAAGCTCTTTGCTGGAACCTCACCTGAACGTAATTCACCTGGTGATACTGCTGGCAGGTCAGACAAGTCCTCTCTGCTCACACAAGACCTTGCTGAAGCAGTAGAGCCAGTCTGGGGACAGGTGAACCTGCGCTCAGGTCTTCGAGGAAGGGAGCGGGGCAGGACTGTACGTCAGCTGCTAACTGTTTTCTTAAGTAACTCTCTGTCAGCAAATGGTTACTGCTTAGAAAGAAGCATGTATATAGTGGACTTGGTCCTGTGCCCAGGAAACCGGAGGAACTGGACAATGCAGGAATCTGCTCTGAGATATCTGAGAGGCAAAGTTAAGCTGGGGATTGAAGGGGCACATGTGTTCTGCAAGTCTGTTCTGCTCCTGAGAGTGGGTGAAACTCTTCTAGGTTATACCTACATGAATGTTTTAGGGGCAACTCTAAGTTCCCGTGAAATAAACTGAATCATAGTCTGTGTCTTACTCTGCCCTACAGCCATCCATCTCCTGTTGTTTATTTGATGATCTTTTTAAGATGCTTTCGAGGATGAGTTTCCAAGCAACTTCTCTTTTTTTTTTTCTAGGCTCTTCTTTCTTTAGAAATAAAAAGTCAGGCTAGTATCACTAGAGGATTTCTGACATTTGGGAGAGGTGGGTTGTGCAGTTCCTAAAGGTGAGGTCCATCTCAGCAGAGCAGGCGGGTCTGTCTGTGGCCTTTGAGGCTTTGCAGAAGAGATGGTGGGCCTGGATGCTGTTTGGTCATTGCAACTCTTCTAAGTTGCCATAAACCCATCGCATGCTGACATCTACAGCAGAGAGATCAGGAATGATGTATTCTGACATTTGCCAAACATATGCCTACATTGCAGTTCAGCATGGAGTTTGTGCTGAACTGTCTGTATTTCTTCATAATTTGTTTGTTTTAGCTAGTTGAGAATGTTCTTTTTTTACCTACCACTGTGCTGAACTGAGGAGCCAAAAACCTCTCCTTGGACTTGTGCTCCCTTGTGCCAGGAAGGAATATGACTCTATTTATTTATTTATTTTTAATGTATTTTATCTGTTTTAATACCCAATAAAGTTGTTGTTTTTTCCAGCTGGCACAACAAGGCTCTGGCTATTTTTAAAGAATGTGGTTCATTGGATTTAATCTAATGAATGTTTCGTGCTGTTGAAAATAGCTGGAGCCAGAGCCAAGAATAATGTACTGAAATGTGCTGTTTGAGCAAGGACTGCTTCATTCTGCCAATCTGCTTTCCCTCTAATTGTTCAGATTTACCTGGTTTTGTAGCGTTTGCTGGTAACACATATTGATGTAGGTGCTTTTTAGTACTAAATCTAAAGGATGGTAATGTCAGAGCCATATTTTGCCATGCTCGTTTCAAGACATATCAAACAATAACAACTGTTCTTCATCCTATACTGTTTTCCAGTATAGGATGTCTAATCTCTGTTTCACACCACTTTAAAAAGAATGAGATGCTAATATCCTTTCATTGCACGCAGGAGAATTGAGGCATAAAACGGTCAGTTTTCCCCTAAAGTTATCCAGAATGCAAGTGGGGGAATCAGTAATGAAACTAGCCAGTTAGCATCTAAAACTGCTTAAACTGCTGTGTAACTCTTGATTTTTTCACGAACTGAAACAAGACCATAGTCAGAAAGCAAGTTCTGCTGAGTCCTTGCTCCTGATGTTTCTCAGTGACTGGTTCTCAGCATGTTCGTCTTTACTGTCCTGCCTGAACCAGCTGAATTGCTCTGCACAGGTACCTGACTCTTCCTATTAACAAAGCTTACATTGCATGCATGTCCTTGCACTATGTGAATATGTCTGCAAGTCATATCACATTTTTAAGTGAGGTATTTAAAACTGTAAGAAACCATCTTCCTTTTGCCATCCTCAAGTTGTTACTATTATTACTATTAGACTGTTGGACTCCAGGTGAAAATTTTTTACCATGAGAGCAATTAGACATTGGAACAGTCTTCCAAGGGAAGTGGTGGATTCTCCAACCTTAGACAGTTTTAAGGCTCAACTTGACAGGGTGCTGGGCCATCTCATTTAGACTTTTACCTTAAAGGGCTGGACTAGGTGCTCCTTGAGGTCTCTTCCAACCTGATAATCTGTGATTCTAAGAGTCTATGATAGTTTCCTATTCCTTCTTACGGAATGAGTAGCTAATACTTAAACCTCATTGGATTAAAAAAAAAAAAAATTGTCCCTAATACATCTTACTCCATGGTAGTAGTGCCCATAGGAATGGATTTTCTGCAGAGATCACTTTACTCCCTAAAGTACCATGTTGGACTGACTTGCATAAGTAACAAACAGATGCTCCTGACAGCTATTACATTATTTATCTCTCTCTCCGTGTGATGGAGGGAAGGCAAAAGCACCTGTTACTATGGGAGAGATGTCACTGCTGTTCCGCATTACAGACCTCCAGGACAATCAGGGCCAGGCATATTTCACTACATTTGTGCAGACCCAGATGAAGCCATGCTAGTTTACGTCCACTAATTACTTTACCCTGTGTTTCCCTCAGATAGGTCTCTCAGCTTATAACCTAAGAAAATGAAAGAGCTGCTGCAGGTATGAGGGAGCACGGGAAACAATGTAAAAATGTATATGCTCCATCTTTCACCCCAAAATTTGCACAAGAGGACTGGGTAAAAGTATTTTGTGTCTATGGTAAAACTAACTTTTGAAAACTTATTTTGCCTCTATAGCAGAAGTAACTTTTACAGACACTCAGATTTCATGTGAAAGGGACTCATATGCCTGGGGACTTTCTAAAGGTGTATTTAAGGGCAGACATAACTAATTTCCTTGTCATTCTGACATTAGTCTGAGATTATTTCCCTTCCATGGATGTGTTGCACAAGGCAGCACACTTGGCCAGTGTTGCAGCCACATGGTTAATAGCCTGAGCTTCAAGTGCAGCGAGTTAGGACCTAAAATGTCCTTGGCCACTGCAAGTAATAGCAATTGTGTTTGGAGTGTGGTGGCAGGAGATGTTTCCTTGAAGAATTCCTGTGCCTCAAGCATAGGTTAGAGCAAGGGCAGGAATGGTTTTCTTGCCAAGGGACATGCAGGTTATTCATGGACCACAGAGTCACGTATTAATACACCCTGTCCAATAACAGCATGAAAAATAAAATGTGAACATTTCAAGTGAGGTTCAGGACCCTTACTAGTCCTAGGTAAGTGCCTCCTCACCCCTCATCAAGGGCAAGTGGACTGTGCAGATTTTTCTCGCCCTCTGTGATCTCTGCAACAGTTCTACTTCCCAACAGCCAAACTCCATACTTGAACCTAAAGGCTTGGTGAAGTTGGCCATGTAGTTCCCACTGGTGCTAATAGAAGTCTTCCTCAGCCAGGGCTGGAGCTGAGCTAAACTTTGCCCACAGTGTGTCTCTTCTTCTCTTTAGAGGAGCTAATTGATATGATGTAATTATTAAGAATATGTCTTTCAGTCTTATTTTGGGAAATATTTGTGGCATGTATAATTCATCAGTGAGTATGCATAGGTACATGTATTTTTAAAGAGTAACTTTTTAGATATAACCTTCACAGTATTGCTAGAACTGTAGATTGGGGACTGGGGGCGAAGCCTGCTTCTCCCCACAATAATGCCTTCCGAGTCTGTTCTAATTAAGCAAGTAGTTTTTCAGAGGTGAGACTGTGCCTTAATTATGCTTTAAAGTCTGGTTGCAGTTGCAAGAGCTATGAACTTGCCTCAAGACCCTCTTCAGAGCCTCAGACTTCAATGCTGAGGTTCTGTTTCATTGAAACTTCACCCCCCCCCGGGCACTGTTTCATGGCTGTGCCTTTCCTGTAACACACCCCACGGCTGGTTCATGGGCACTCTCTCCCTCTCTCGGCCCAGTGGCTTGGATGCTCCTCCAGTCAGACTCATCTGAGCCCGTCTGGGTGCTCATCTGTAGGTGACCCTGCCCGTAGCCCAGGCACCATGAGGGTCCTTGGAGTGACCAACTCTTCCGAAAGCCAGGGGAATTTAGGGGTGGAATGCTACTTTTAGGGTGTTTCCTAGTTTCTTAAATAAGGAGTTTTGAAGATTTTCTAATGGTGACTTTTAAAACCCCCCAAGAGCAGTGCTGTGGCATACTAGGTACTGGATCCCTATCCAGTATTCCGATCCTGTTCCTGCCTCAGAGCCCATGTCACTGGTCAGGGCACGCACCACATGAACAGTGAAATGCCAGTGAAGAGCATGTTCATCTTGCCCCTTTTCTTCTGTTTGCACAAAGCAAGCTGAGTTTAGGTGGGAGGCAGCCAGCCCATAGGATGGAAGGTGGATGTGCTGTGAGTGGATTACAAAAGAGAGAGATGCAGTATGGAGAAAGCAGAGAAGCGAAGAGCTGCCTTCTTGAAAGGGCCCTGCTACAAGTTTCCTGAACCACTCAGATGCCCTGAGTTGGTGCCTTCTTACTGCCTGACACTTCAAGTAGCCAAAACAGCCACGTGAAGAGCTGCTGCCTGAGGCTCCGTAGCAGGGACAAGCAGTCTGTAGGGATCATCTCTAGGTGATCCTGCTCTGGCAGGGGCTTGGACTAGATGGTCTTTCAAGGTCCCTTCCAACTCCTAACGTTCTGTGATTCTGTGAAAGGGAGAGGTGCAGAAGGGTGAGGGTATCCTAGCTGGTTCCTAGTCCATCTCTTCCTTCTCCAGCTGCAGTTGTGGTTTCTGCTTCCAGTGAGATGTATTATCACCCTGCTACAGGCACAGGAGCCTTGAGTACATCGCCAAGGCATTGCCTTGCATTTCCCCGATAGGCAAAGACCCAAGTCAAAGAAAGACACAACACACCGCAGAGTGAAAACAGAGTTAAGGTTCACTTAACTATTGAAAAGCACCTTGGTGCTCAAGGGCATTGGCAGGAAAATTTTGTGTGCTCCAGGCTTGTTATGAGGTTGCCAGTCCTTCCACTAAGGCTGTAGTTGAAGAACAGTTCCTACAGCACAGCCAGAACTGAAGCAGGAAGGTTTCACATTTGCCCTTGTGGTGGAGGGAGTCTCTTAGGGAGGGTCTCTGGCACTCTTCTGGCACCAGGTACTGGAGTCTTTCTGACAGGATGTCTCTAGGATGTGCAGGATCCCACCTGGCAGCTACATGAAATCACCCGGCATGAGTTCCTCCCCGGCTAACAGCACCCACTATGTAGGTGCAGCCCACGGTGGGTTTGTGAACACTGTGCTGAAGGCACAGCCCTCACCTCCTTGTCTAGAAATAGCTCTTCGTCCCACGGGTGTGTTGATTACTCCAAAGCCATTATGCAGCAAACAAAAAAAACTTAGTCCAGATGACCAGTCTGTGGCATGGGTACAGCCTGCTCGGGCTGAAGTCCTGGCACACGAAGCACAGCACACCTCCTCGCTGCTGGCCCCCGCAATACGTACTCATGCCTGGGAGAATCAGCTTGTTGGGTTTGTTCACCTTTTGGTACAAAACTATGATGCTCCTGCTCTGGAATCCTGCCCAACCTCTCTTACCAGCCGCCTCCAGGAAGGTTCAGGACGTTTTTGGCACCTCTGGTTTTCCGTGCTTCAGATGGGAAATCCTAACCCAGGTGCTTCTGGACCTCGGGCATGTGTCAGAAGAGTAAGCAGTTCCCCCGCAGTGCTTCGGGCAGGTCTCCTGCTGCAGAGAGCAGGCAGGCAGAGCCGTTGGGATCGCAAGAGGCTGCTTAGCATCTTCACCTAGTTGTAAAAAGTTTTAGCTGTCAGATGCTTAAGCTAAGGAATGGTACTGGGTGGAAAAAAGAAAAAGTAACAAAGTTGTGAACTTTTAAAAAAAAAATACAGCAGTAAAAGTTTTGCCTTATAAAGACTTTGCAGGAACTCCCCCCGCAGCCTATCAGAGCTTTAGCAAACTTCCTCCCGGGCCGTTTTTATTTC
>NW_009737025.1:0-3264 GCF_000703405.1 Apaloderma vittatum
GCTTGCCTTTTATATATATATATATATATATTCAACATATATAAATCCTCCTATTTCACAAATTGGGTTTTCATTTAGACCTTTATCCAAGTGCCAGCATGATACACTCCCTTTTTCACCCCAAAATAATCCCAAGTAGAGTCCTATGCAGCACAGAAAATTATTTAACTGCTCGTGAATATGATGTGCAAAGTCTTCTGACTTGTTCCTGTTCTGACCTCGGCAGCTGTTCTCTGTTGACTCAAGTAGAGCATATTAACAAGTGTATTAGACAATTAGGAAAAGGCAACTGTCTTCATCAAAAGTTTCAAAGCTAGCCATGCCAGGATGTAAAATTCAGTTGCACATGGCAATAGCCCCAAATAAAATCAGTCCCCAGGTTGTGTGTAAAGCTGTATGTAAACTGACACATAAAAGATAATTGCTTTTTTTTTTTAATTTTAATCCACTGCAGGTCAGCAGAAGATGGGGAATATATATAGTCTGTAGAGATACTAGTGACAGAACTAGAGGGAATGGCTTCAAGCTTAAACAAGGTAGGTTTAGACTAGACACTAGGAAGAAGTTCTTCACGGAAGGAGTTGTGGGATATTGGAACAGGCTGCCCAGGGAGGTGGTTGAGTCGCCATCCCTGGAGGTGTTTAAGCATCGCTTGGATGTGGTGTTGGGTGATATGGTCTAGGGGTGAACTTGCGAGTAGGGTTAATGGTTGGACACGATGATCCCAAGAGTCTTTTCCAAACTGGATGATTCTGTGATTCTGTGATTCTGTGATATCCACTTAATTTTCCAAAGATAATTATGGTTAACGTTGAAACCAGCAAACAAGGCAAAAGAACGGCATTTTTATTTTATCTAATGGGACTCTTCTCCCCATTACTGCACTCTATTTCTTTTTAAAACAACCAAGACGAGAGCACTTACTTTAAGTAACCAAGTGAGCACAGAGTCACGATAAGGGACAAATTTGTTCTTGTTCTTGCCAGCAGCCTGATCTGCCAGGGCAGAAATAACCAGCCCAAGAGTTGTGAGGGATCTGCACGGAGAATACAAGCAGTAACAAGTGTAAATATTTATAAGCCAAAAGCATATTGAGACAGTCGCTTTCTAGAAGTTCCTAGCACCGCTTTGCTCATTTTTCTCTCACAGAAGCCCTACTCCTTGTTGTCAGTATGTTTTCAGCCTTAATAATCACACCTTCACAACAGGATTGCACGATAGTTGCAGGAACACAAGTTAGGGAGCCAAGTAGCTCAGTCGGTTGGAGCGTGGTGCTGATAATACCAAGGTCGCCGGTTCGATCCCTGCTTGGTCCCCATGTGTTGCCTGATCTAGTTGAGAGGCGTCCCTGCCCATGACAGGGAGGCTGGATTAAACGATCTCTAAGGTCCCTTCCAGCTTAGGCCATTCTGTGATTCTACAGAATGAAAATCACCATTTTAAGCAGGCAGTTTTCCTTCAAATCTATAAGGGTGCTGTAGGTCAGAAAGAGAAGAAAGAGAGAAGGGAGGAAGAAAACAGGCTACAAGAGTTTATACTGGCTTTATTCTGGTTTACGAGCGCGCTGTATTTAGCAGTCATGATTGTACTGATGAAAAAAAGGAAAAGAAAGGCTCAGAGGGTCTTACTTGTTAATGTTGCTTCCTTCTTTCAGCCTGTCTCCTGCAGCACCCGTCTTGGTTGCCCTTTCGCTACCTGCTAAGTCCACCAGACTGAGCTTGCCCACCTTCTCACCCGATGTCTGCAGAAGGAACCAGAGAACAGCTACTGTTAGGTCACTCAGATTAAGTTAAGTGAATTTTCAAACAAGACTCCAACTTTGTTTCTCGGTGTAGACTCTCTACAGCTGTTCTGACATCTTTGGAAGTCAGAGGACTTGAATAATATTCAGTGATAACACACTGGTTGATGAAAATCATTACAGCTGCCGAAGTCTCCTGTATGCCAACAGGAAGACAGTAACATGTATTTCAATCCTGTAACAAAGATTTTGTCATAAATCCTTCTATCGCATTTGACCCAAAACGACATTCGGAAACACTCCACGATCTTCATACGTCGATTTGAAGAGCTAACACTGTCTTTGAGAACAGTTTGCTTACGTCATGCTTTTCTGCAGCAACTACGGCTTTGGCACCTCGGTATCACAGCCGTAAAGCGCTGCGTTCCGCTGACTGCACGGGATAATTAGAATGCTTTCAAAAATGCCTCTCGAAACACAGCGCGATCATCAGGCCATACTGACACATGTCATTTCCAAGAGTGAAAGGACCAGCAGATGGGAAAGCAGAGAAATCTGTTCCAGAACCTCGCACAGCGGTTACTGGAAGATGTAGAAAAAACATTCGGAGTTGTCACCTTGCATCCAGGCTGACCATGACCACACAAAAAACACATGTGGTAAGTATGTAGTATAGCCTCAGCAAAAATGAAACGACAAACTACGGCAAATCAAGGAATTTAGTATCGTACGACTGCTGAGTTGAAGTGCAAAACAAATCCAAATAAAGAAAGAGGAAAACTGTTTAGATAAGAAGATCAGTGGAGACTAAGAAATCACAAAGAAACAAGTCCAAATGCTCATTATGCTTTACGTTGTATTTAATATTTAGGGACATTGATGCCTTAGATTTGCTTTGTAGACACTCAAAATTTCTCCAAGGCTTTGTGGACATTAAAGAGTTGCCCAAGCAGAGAATCTATCAACAGCCTTTAAAGAGTTTGGGTATAAGGGATCTATTTCAACTGTAGTTTAGCACTGTTTTCTGGGAGGGATTAAATAACATTAACATACATGTATTTCACACACTCCTCTAAGGAATATTTACACACAAGGAAATGTAAAGAACATTCCCATTAAATGTGCGTACTGTCACATTTAAATGTCTTTCAGATATTTAACATATACACATTAAAATATTACTGTTGTACAATGCAAAATTTTTTAAATGACTAAGTGTTTCTGCTTATAAAGTTGACGATTTACACATATTTGCATGAAATAACCCTTTAAGGATATTATGAGACATATACTCAGGTGGTATTTTATTTGTCATCCATGCATTATATCTTTAGTTTCTGCTCCAAGTCTGTACTACACACTTGCTTAAAAAGAAATCTTCTTTAGCTTGGATGCCAGGATTAGGAGATCCTTCCTGCACCCTCCAGCAGGTCTGCTCCAACTTGGGGCCTGCATTTTGCTTTCCATTTAAAAAAATCCCAACAAAACGCATTTCACTTACAAATCTACTAAAATTGATTTCC
>NW_009737025.1:3295-11473 GCF_000703405.1 Apaloderma vittatum
GCCCCTACACTAAGGTACAAGTACGTGAATATTATCCACGATATAAACTGTCCATGTATGTGAATAAATTGCCCAGGGGGGGTGTGGCTGCCCCCTCCCTGGAGATGTCCAAGGCCAGGTTGGATGAACCTGGAGCAACCTGGGCTGGTTAAGGGCGTCCCTGCCCACAGCAGGGAGGTTGGATTAGATGATCTCTAAGGTCCCTTCCAACCTAAGACATTCTATGATTCTGTGATTCTATGATTACGAGGACTTTGTCGCACAAATCCAGAGTTAACCTCATCTAGCGCCAACTGGGCACAAGGACAGGAGGCGGTAGCAAACCAGGTCCTTTTCCAACCAGCGTTTCTATGAGTCTGTAAAATATTTTAAGGCAAGAGACATACGCCCAAGGTTAACATTTGGACCCTGTGACTTGTTCTTCTTACCCCTGATTGTACATCGTAGAGTGTGTGGGTGAGGATAATCTTGAAGACTGCATGGGACCGACTGCTCTCCTCGTTCATGTTGGTCGCAGCCACTGTTCGAGATTTGTTGCCCTCGGACATCAAGGACTCGATGTCCTAGATACAAATTTCACAGCCGTAAGCAAATCTGCATTAACATTCAATTATCTATCGAAACCATCTCATTTTGGTAAGACGCAGCAAGTATTTTCCTACTAAGTTTCCCACTGTCTATTCATCAAATGTGAGAAAAACAAATATTGGGATTTTCCCCTAAAGACTCAAAATCACACAGTCTTGTGACATTGTATTGGGTCAGGCTGAGGTGGAGTCAACCATTACCTTTACCTAGATATGAAATTATCAACAAAAAACCGCAACTGGCTGCACGGAGCACTACTCAGAAGCAAAGAAAAAAGTGAGAAAACAGCAATTCATGCTTGAACACTGTAACATTTTAGCCTCGGTTGTCAAACACGTGTTCTTGAAATCTAGGATACCGATGTAAGACGTTTTATAAAACAGAACCACGCTGAACGGGTCGTTGTATTCCTCCCACACATAAGAGCTTATAAAATCTGACACATTAAGACTTCTTAAAAATTAGGGCATTTGGGGAACGCACATATAAACATTTACTACCCAGTAGGCAAGTTTATTGCAATGTTCTCGGGTATTTGCCTGGCAAACAAGCACTAGTTTGTAATTCCAGCAGGCCTGTGTGCTACTGGTAAGTGAAACTACTTGGCGTGACGGCCAAAAAGAGACGCGACGTGGTAATGAAAGCCCGTCTCTGCTAAATCCTGCCTCTGTAAGTGACCATGGAACGCGTTCTCACGGATACAGCGTACAATCATCCTAAGTTTGGGGGGAAGGCTGTTTCATTATGCAGTTGAATTACTTCCAGAATTATTGAATAGTCCAAGATGAAGACGAGTTTCTGCTCTTAGCCCTGTTCTCCCTGGTGACCTGTAGCTTGCTTGTTCTAAAACCCATGTTACGGCCACGGCAATTAGGAGTAGCTTAATAATTTTATCCTGCTTAAGGGACAGTTCCCTCACGTTTCGGATGTCGACACAAGCCTTTCATAAAACTGATCCTTACCTTGTAGCTAGCGACAGCTAGTTTGGATAGGCCGTCTACGTAAGGACCATAAACACTGTGTTCTCTAACTTTTAATGACTGACGGCTTCTGGTTGGAAAAAAAAAAGTTATTGATAAGCACGACTGACTTAAGACAACATTTCTAGCAAGTCAATTCCTCACTGACCGATCTCAGACATGTTCTTACAAACCCCAGAATAAAGCACAGAGCAACGACTGTAGCCCAAACGAAAGCGCCTTACACCTACACGTAAAATGCCGACATAGACATTTTTGTCACTTCATCAAAGCCAGCGTCAAGGTGAGCTTACTCCAAGCTTTTAGCGTTTTTCCTTTATTTTGATTTAAAACGAAAAGACACCGCGATCAGGTCGACGCAAAAGCCATCCTAAGCAAATGCCTTAGATGGGATCCACCAAGGCAAGCCGCTTATGGAAAAGAAGAGCGTACGGTAACGAACTACCGCTGCTGACACCCAAATTACTTACCCTTTTGGGTCAAGAAGGTCTCTGACTTTCTCATTGTATATCTCCATGTAGGATACTTCTACTTTGAAACTCTGCTCTTCGTTTTCCTCTTTCTGTGCTCTTTCGAAGAGTCCACTGCAAAGTCTAGGGATTAAGCCGGGCTGGTCAGCAGTACCCATCATCGTGTATGATTTTCCAGATCCTGTGTAATTGAATCTCTGATTAGTGTGCATGTAACAAAGTATCCTGCTTTGTGGAACATGGGAAGGAAACAGAGAGAAGAGGTGAAAAAAAATTAATTGGCATTTTAGTGAAAGGTATTTGTGTGGTTTTCCACTTCAAAGTAAGCAAAACAAATCAGTCAAAGGCTATTTAATTAAAAGGAAAAGCAAAAGAAATTTAGTCCAAACTGACAGAAGAATTTTTCAGGTGGTTATATGGTAGAAGACAACCCATTAAGACCCAGATGAGAAAAATCAGTCGCACAAGCATAACCATTTCTGTGTGTTACCTTGAAAATGACGATTAAAGATTACTCTAACTGCAGAGGCAGAAAATATGAGTGATGTGCTGAACTCAAGGACAATCATGATCAATCCAAAGATTATCATCTAAAGTGTGAGAAATAAGGGTAGCCAGCAGCAAGAGACAAACCCCTATTTCTTGTCCTGTCCACCTCATATCTAATGTCACAAAAGAGAAAAACATTTCTTATCGCTATTAGGAGGCATTTCTCCTGAAACAATGTCACAACAGCCATGACAAGAGTCTACAGTCGGCACGTTAACATCTCCTGAGTCCACAATATTTTGTGCTTACGTCCGGAAGGGACTTACCCGTTTGCCCGTAGGCAAAGATGCAAGCGTTATAGCCTTCAAAGGCGTTCTGAAGAATGTTCTCTCCAAGGCACTTGAAAACAACGTCTTGGCCTAAGAAATAAAACACACAAGCTAACACGGCAACAAAGCAATAGATTCCCCTCGCCCCTTGGTTTGGATGCTTCAGTAATTATGCGAAAGCAAACAGTGTTTTCCTGCTGTTGTTGCCCAAATAACAGATTTAACACCCAGTATCCGCTCCCTCTACAGGAGCAAGACCATGAGCCAGCAGACGCGCTCCAGATTTATGCTGCTGTAAAAATCGGAAACTCTGCTTATCACGCATGTACCTGTATTTGCTTAAACCAACATCCTGCCAATGTTCATCCTCAGAAGTTTTATCAGCAGAAAATCTCCCACCAACTGCTGATTTTAATCCACTGGTGAATGGCAACACCTCCAAATGCACTCAAATGCTGATTTTCATCTAGGGCAACTAGTACAGCACTAGAAAACTTTACTGTATATGGAAAAGATATTTAGTAATACCAGGAGGAGACTTTTGAAGAGAAAGAATTGCAACTGTGTGGGAGATAGAGTACAAGATATGCATTAGCAAAATATAGGGTCTATCACTTCTTTTGTAATTAAAGGAACAGCTCTTCCTCCTTTTCCAAGCAGAGGAAGAATTGTTTAACGTGTTTGGGTATTATCTACTTAAGCAAAACCTTTAATTTCAGAATTTCTTTGACAAGCAGAGGAACCAAAGTCTGAACAAGATGTGGCAAAACTTTATGGATTAAAAACCCTCTGGAATATGCTAATGTTCCTGAAAGCTTTTCCTTTCTCCCATTGACTGGAGCCTGTGTCTTTACATCCAAGTCCACTCAGAATTTCAAACATGCAGGATTCCCCATCAAACTGACTAACAGCTGTGCCTAGCTAAGCACAGCAGAATGGGTTTGGATCAAACACGATGTATAATGGACCATAACATAACTGACATTGGCATCTCCGATAGGTTGAGAAATAAAAAAACTTTCATTCCTAGTAATTTGCGTGGCTGAAACAATCCCTTTTTCTCAGGACCACAGAAAACGTTTAACTGAATCCATGACACCTTCTCACCAGGTCATATGAATTCACATACCCCCGTTTCGAATTCATCTTTTTCTAACATTCCATTATTAATTTCTAATATGGTGCCAAATTCCCATCAGCACCATGAAACTACGTACATCAGCGCTTCCCAAATCCTAAAAAGAACCAGATTTGACGCTTTGAAAACTATGGACTTGGACCAGCATTTTAAACAAAGATGTGAACAGAACTAACCCGTTACTGTGACGGATTTCACAGTTCCCTACGCTGCAAACGGGTTGCCATGCCTGTTGCTTTATCATCTTTAGAGAAGCAGGAATTGAAGATTTTTCCCTTTCGTTTCTCCAACAAGCAGTCGCACAGGGGAAGGCGCTTTGTGCCATATGGTCCCTGCCCTTCAGCAAACGCTGTCTTTTAATGAGATCGCTCGCACTTGGAGACGGCAAGCACACAAGCTACGGCAAACATTACCTGCGTATTTTTCTTTGACAGATTCATCCATAGACCAAAAGCAGTGATCGTAAGCAAACACCTGTAGGAAAACAACCAGGAGGACATCTTATAACAAGTGTTGCCAAAGCAAACACGTAATCCAAATTTTGACAGCGCTGTATGACGTTGCTAATGACGCTCCCGAGGGCCGTTCTGAACGTTACACACATTCTCACAGAATTACTTATTTTCTCTGAGTTTGGAGCCTAAACAGACACCGCAACTTCCTATACACAAGCCTGTTCCTTGCTTTTATTTGTTCCTCGTTTTAATTTCTTCCTTTCTACTGAAAGGAGGTGGTTAGTAGGTCACAAGAGGTTCTCCTTCCTCTCTACTCCGCACTGGTGAGACCACATCTGGAATATTGTGTCCAGTTCTGGGCCCCTCAGTTTAAGAAGGATAAGGAACTGCTGGAGAGAGTCCAGCGTAGAGCAACCAAGGTGATTAAGGGAGTGGAGCATCTCCCTGATGAGGAAAGGCTGAGGGAGCTGGGTCTCTTTAGTTTGGAGAAGAGGAGACTGAGGGGTGACCTAATTAATGTTTATAAATATGTAAGGGGTGAGCGTCACGAGGATGGAGCAAGGCTCTTCTCGGTGACAACCGATGGTAGGACGAGGGGTAATGGGTTTAAACTGGAATACAAGAGGTTCCACCTAAATTTGAGAAGAAACTTCTTCTCAGTAAGGGTGACAGAGCCCTGGCACAGGCTGGGCAGGGGGGGGGGGGAGTCTCCTTCTCTGGAGACATTCAAAACCCGCCTGGATGCCTTCCTGTGTAACATCGTCTGGGTGTTCCTGCTCCGGTGGGGGGATTGGACCAGATGATCTTTAGAGGTCCCTTCCAGTCCCTAACATTCTGTGATTCTGTGATTCTGTGTGAGTCCACTTCCAAAAAGCTCTCCAGGTGGCAACCGGGTGGATGTAAAAGGGCTCCCCTTATCTTCCTTTAAACCCAGCCTTGCAATTCATTTTTGACAAGACTTTCCATTTTGCAAACTGACAGACGTCCCTTGGCAGTTTCTGCCAACCATCTCTCCGTGTCTCTCGTCTGCATAAATTAAAAACACGCCTTAGGGTAGGAACATCTTCCCGTACAGAGGAGTATGTGTATATATATATTATACTGCTGACAAATAGAAGCAGTCATCATCCAAGTCTAATACTTGTGAAGAACAATACAGAGCAAATCAGTTTTATCGCAAGAAGAGCAGCACTGTATTCTTTTTTAATAAAAAAGTTCCAATGTTGGGGTAAATCTATTTAAAGGTCCACAGGCACCTTTCATCATGAAAGCTGACCTCCAGCAAGACAGTGAGTATTTTGGGACAGACATCTGCAAAAACAACTCCCCTGGGGATGTGTTTGTAAGGAAAAAAAAACCACCAACATGGTAATATCTGACCTACATTCACACGGGCAAAATTTACTCTGTAAGATACAGGAAAAGGGAAGCACAACGTGTTTCTCTTTGGCTGTTATTTCTCCTCTAAGCTGAACCAAGGCTACTCTTAAGTAGCTTTTGTGCATCGCTACGCAGCCGAAGGTTGTGTCGGAGCAGATCACGCTGGCTGAGCCAGCTCACCATGCCGGCATCTCACATCCACCTTCGGTACACTCATCCTGCTACTTCTGAAAATTCCCTGTTATCTGTTAGCACGCTTCCACGTTCCATTTCAGTGAAGCAGCAATAAAGCAAATGTTCCTCAAGCATTTAAACTAAAATAATCTGAAAAATTATGCAAGAGTTCAAAATCTAAACCACCAACTCACCCAAACTTACCACCTATGTTTATGAGAAATGCTTAGTATAGCAAAATCCTTGACATTTAAATAACTTACCTTCCTACCAACTCACCCAAACTTACCACTGGTGTTTATAAGAAATGCTTAGCATAGCAAAATTCTTGACATTTAAATAATTTACCTTCAAAAATACACTGCTTTTTCCCCTCTATACTCTATTTTTCCCCTATACTCTATTTTTTCCATATACTATATTTATTAATGTCCCAGTATCAAAAGATAAGTGATTACTTTTCATCCTCTAACTGAAGAAACAACAGCCTGTTTATTTAAATTTAAGGGTTTTTTTTTGGTTCTTCGAATTAAGCACATTAGTCTAACATCCCACACCTTTAATAAAGCATCATTCACTGTGCGACCACAAAGCCGAATCCTCATATTCTAGGCGAGAGACAGGTACCTACACACCAAGTACGGAGTCACAGGATCGGAAGCCACGGCAACAGAAGGAGTTTGCTTTAACACAAATACCAGAAAAGGCTTTCAGAAGGCCACAAATAACAAGGAGCCTTCCATTCACAGCCTGTAATGCTGAGTATGGATGTTCTCATTCGTTCCTGTGACTCATTCCTTGGCACAGGCTGTACGTACAGTGCTCTTCTGCAGCCAGGAGATGCTTGGAGTTTCTTACTCAACAGCTGATCAACCACAGGGCTGTTTTTCTGAAGGCTTTTAAGCTCTGGATAACCCGAGACTGAATAAAGCAATCCAGAATTTTCACACGCTGATTTAAGGTGCAATAAAAGCCCCTTACCTTTGGTTGGGTCCTGCTGTTCCCCGAAGCATCAGGAGCAGAAAGGATTCGGTTCAGGGTTGGAGAAAGAGAAAGAAAGACAAAAGAAAACCAAAGATGGTTAGTTGTAGTGATTTTTGCTTAACTACCATTAATATCACTGGAACACTGTATTAGAAAAAGTTCATTTCTCTCCTCAGATCTGCCCTTGCTTAGAGACCCGGAGCCGTCTTATAAACCAATGCTTCTCTCTTTTCAGGGGGAAGATTTAAGATGCTGCTCTGAATAACCTGATTTGAAATTCGAAGACACTCATTTTCCATATGCTGCCGTCATCTCTTCCTCATTCTATTCCAGTGTCTTTTTTCTTCCCTAGTGACACCTCTCTCTCTCTAGTTTTGTGGGTGTCACTGACTCTTCAAAACAGAGCACCCAAGCACCATGGAAATTTCCGAAACCACTTGAACAGGAACTTCCAGAGTGTTATTCAAGAGGTAATTTTAGACTCGCCCAACTCAGTTCTCTCACAGTTGCTGGGACAGCAGAGGAGACCTTTGGTTCCCTACAAGAATAAGCAGAGAAGAGCAATCCTTTAAACCTGCTACATGCATGACGTAAAAGTTTCTTTGGGGCGGTTTTCTGTTTTTGTATTTTTTTGGTGTTTGCTTCTTTGGGGTTTTTTGTTTTGTGGTTTCATTTTCTTTTAAGCACACCAAAATTACTGGAGTGACAGCAAATACACAACAATGAAGAAATTATATTCTCATCATCCTGGACCTTCTGAATGAGATTAGGAAGCTCTCAACATCAGTAACAAGTGAAGTTTTGCGACAAGCATCACTGATTTCTTTTGAACAGCGCAGGAGAAAGACATGGGAATGATATAGCTTTGCTCTCGGAGTTCTTGCTCCTCATACGGGTTGAGAAGCGAGCTTAAAACCAAAGCACAAACATAGGCTGGGCGGAGAGGAGATTGGGAGCAGTCCTGAGGAGAAGTACTCGGGTGTGTTAGTTGACTAGAGAATCACAGAATCACAGAATGTTGGGGGTTGGAAGGACCTCTGGAGATCCCCCAGTGCCACCCCCTGCCAGAGCAGGGTCACCCAGGGCAGCCCCACAGGAACGCGTCCAGGCGGGCTGGAAAGTCTCCAGAGCAGGAGCCTCCACACCCTGTCTGGGCAGCCTGGGCCAGGGCTCCAGCACCCGCCCCGCCAA
>NW_009737025.1:11621-18581 GCF_000703405.1 Apaloderma vittatum
TGTTTGGCTCCTGTGGGCGTGTGATGCGAAGCGAGGCTGGCTGGTGGGCAGAAATAAAACCCGTCGTGTCAATCTGGTTGTCGTTTTGTCATATTCGGGCAGCGCGGGTCAGGAAAGACAGGACCCGTTGTGCTGAACTGAATGTCTTTTCCACCAGTTGGCTTTCCAGCTGGGAGCTTCTGTCATGTGTTGGCACCCTGTGTGAAATAGTATTTCTCTTTTTTCGGCACAGTGTTTAAGAATAATACGTGGAAGGGGCTACAGGGAAGCTGGAGAAGGGCTTTTTACAAGGGCCTGCAGGGACAGGACAAGGGGCAACGGCCTGAAACTGCAAGAGGGGAGATTTAGATCAGATCTAAGGAAGAAATTCTTCCCCATGAGAGTGGTGAAGCACTGGCACAGGTTGCCCAAGGAGGCTGTGGATGCCCCATCCCTGGAAGGGTTCAAGGCCAGGTTGGACGGGGCTTGGAGCAACCTGGGCTGGGGGAGAGAGGTGTCCCTGCCCACAGCAGGGGGTTGGAACGAGGTGATCTTCAAGGTCCCTTCCAACCTGAACCATCCTATGATTCCACAACTTTAATAAACTCTTCCGAGGCCCCTGGGAACACGCTCAGGGCACATTCTCGACTGTCGCTGTTGCTCCTGGGTTGGTTGTAGATATGGAGGCACATCAAGGGCATCCCCTTCACCAGGACTTCGATCCGGACACATAAGACACCAGAGAGCCAGTTGGGGTTACTCTGGGAGATACAACAGTGTTTTGTTGGCTTTCTGTGTCCCAAAACAGTAGTGGAGCCTTTTTGCTGAAGGACTTCACTGGAAACAGAGAAGTGGCTTATGCCCACTCTTACAGGAAGCTCATTCCTGTCGTAAAATAAAGATATTCTGGGTTCTGAACTGAGTTTAGTGCACAGAGGTGACACTGCTCTTAATTCAGCAAGCAGTTCTGCTCATTCATATTCCCCAGCCCAGTTCCAAGGAAGGATTAATACTGCGACAACACAGTTGGTGTTTCCAGCCCTCAACAGAGGATGAATTATTGATATTTGGATTAAAGCAGCAATAAGGATATAATTTCAGAAGTCCTGTCACATATACAATTTTAAGAGGATGGATTATGCTAGGCCATGTAAATAATCAAGCTCAGTTCAGACTGAAGGTCTTAAATATCTGCAGAAACACACAAAACCGTGTCTCGCGGCCTCGCTTAATCCAAACTTGGGCAAAGGGAAGCCCCACATCTAAGAAATCCAGCGTGCAGGATTTAGGGTAGAGCACAGCTATGTGGAGCTGTAGCCTGTTGTGTGTATTTTGGACCGAAAAGAGAATAAATCAAGCAAATGTTCTCCTAAAGAAAGCACAAAGGGTACAAACTGTAGATCACGCTGCGCACATACAAACCCATTGCTGCTGCGGCCAATAGCTGGGCTTTGCTACGACCCGTCCCAGAGGTAAGTACCGAGCTACGGCATCACCTAAAGAGCAGGGAAGTATCTCCTACAACAAAATAAAGACGACAGCAACGTACGCCAAGAACGTTTCCTATGGTTAAGGCTGGTGTCAACTCAAAAAAACCCCGGAGGATCCCAATATTGACAACTCGTGATCGTAATGAATCGTGAAGAATCATCGGCTGTTCTAAAGCAGAACAGGTCAGGGACCGTGGGGTCACCTGCAAACTGTCCGCACCGAAACCCGTGGCCACACGAGTGTCTGCAAGGCAGAGAGTGAAAAGGAGCACAGGGCGAAGGATCGGTGCAGGACTCTTAGAGCAAGGACGTTGCCCTTTCAGAGGTGCCGGCAGGACTTGCTCTCCTTCCTCAGCTGACAGACAATAATTCAGATTTCTCTCAAATGCAGGAGAAAGGGCCAGAGCAGGAAGCAAAAACTTATCTTATTAGCTACTGAAGGATGTCACCAAGATGTTTTCAACTACCTGTCTTCACTTGAATCCAGACCGACAGGAATCTCCTTTGCCCCTCTTTTACCTTTTTTTCAACTCAATATTGAACAGAAGTAGGGGGAATCTAATGTATCTAGGGATTCAAAAACTGAAAAAGGAGAATACTCTAAACCAATGGCATTTATTACTATCTTATTTGTTGCAGCCAAGTGAATGTATATGCTGTTTCAAGAGTGAATGAAGACATGTAACTCTGAGTAAGCACTTCTTTTTAAGCTAGGTTTTACACCATATAAGCCTCTAGACGACGCCACGTTTCCTTTCACACACCACCAGTGGTCGCAGGGATCACATGCAAAATTTCAACAGCGGATAAAACCACTGAAAATCAGAATATGTCCAACCACACTATTGCTTCTGTTGTTGTTTTTTTTAAAAAATAGACTCTCCAATAATTAATAACATATTCAAACACAATAAACTACTCTGTTCAGCTCTGTTTGCGCTGTGTTAGTACTATCTCAGATCATGTTTTATTCTGGTTTTCCAGGTTGGGAAGGAGAGGGAAGGTTCGGTGACCTTAAGTATATCTGAGAGCCTGCAAATCTCGTGGGGAAATGAGTATGAGGTGAAACGTTACTGGGAAGAGGCGAGGATAGCTCAGACCTTATCCCTCCTGTCTGGCTGACCCAACAGCTCCGAGACAGCAGCTCAGCACATGCTCTAAATCAGTCACAACACGTCCTGCTTCTTGCCCAGATCAGAAACTGGCAGAAGGGGCAAACGGGTGGAAAAGGGTGGGAGGCGGCATGTCAGAAAGCAGGGAAAAGAGGTGCAGAGGCTGTAAGACACGATCTGACAAGCCAGGCTTTTTTTTATTTTATTTTTTTCTTCCCAAAAAAGAACGTTTCCTATGCCAAGAGGGACCGCAACAACATCCAAACTACATGTTTTGCCAGTGCTGCTCAGCAGCACAAGGCTACACTGGATTTATGGAAGTGAAACATAACATTTTACCATTTTCGGAAGCTTCTGGAGTAGCAAATTATGGTAAAGATTTGCAGGTTTAAACAAAAAACAAACAAAAAAAGATGAGGGAGAGGGAGCAAGTCCAACAATAACTATGAATTAGGAAAGTCTCAGCAAATCTCCAGAAATGCTTTTTCCTTTCCACTTTCAGTCTTCCACAACCATCGCAAAAACAAGCGTATCAAATTCCAGTGTAATTAGTGCTATTTTATGCCCTTCAGAAGGAACTGCTCAGCAGAAACTCTAGAAAGTAGCTAAAAACACGATTCAAAAGGCACACTCACGGGGAAAATCTACTTGAGGCTTTAGCAGAAAGGTGTCCGTGTTCCCTGGAGATGACTCCTGGCTGAGTTAGCTGGCCTTAAGTCAATCTGTATTCACACACATCTTATTAAAAGTAAAGTTGGCATCGTGTCACAGTAATTTACCCTTCAGATGCAGGAACAACGCCACTTTATAGCAAGTTTATTCTTTTCTAAGTTTGTGTTCAGATAGGTCAAACCACTGTGTTTCTGATGTTTCTTAAATCTCGTGTCAAGTAAATGGGTCACACTCCACATTCACGGACCCTGTTGTAACGCTCACAGCCACGGTGCCCGCTCCACACACTTCCACAAAAATCTGAAAGAGAAATGCTTTGCTGTAACTACAACTTCACCCTCGCTCGGTGCGCCTGGGAACATCGACATGAAACAGGATAAGCAGATCCAGACCTGGTCTCAGTTTTGAGTCAACAGAAAAACAGTCTCATGTAGCACCTAAAGGACAAATCTCCAATGACCTCCAGAGGTCCCTTCCGAGCTCAACTGGTGTGTGATTCTGATTTTATGCACCATTTAAAATCACAGAATGCATTGAGTTGGAAGGAGCATCTTTAAAGGGCATCTAGTCCAACCCCCTGCACTGAACAAGGACATCTTCATCTCGATCAGGTTGCTCAGAGCCCCATCAAGGCTGACCTTGAGTCCCTCCAGTGATGGAGGTTCCACCAGCTCTCTGGTCAACCTGTGCCAGGGTTTCACCAACCACACAGTAAGGAACTTCTTCCAAACATCTAATCTCAATCTATCCTGCTCTAGTTTAAAACTATCGCGCCTTTTTCTGTTGCTACAGCCCCTCCCCAGCTTTCCTGTAGTCCCTTCAGGTACTGGCAGGCCACTCTGAGGTCGCTACATGGAGCCTTCTCTTCTCCAGCTGAACAGCCCCAGCTCCCTCGGTCTGCCCTCACAGGAGAAGTGCTCCAGCCCTCGAAGCATCTTCATGGCCTCCTCCGCACCTGCTTCAACAGGTCCACGTCCCTCTCACTTCGAGGTCTGGGCTGTGTTCTGACACAAACTCACAACCGCATCAGGTATCAGTTATTCCACAGAACGGACTAACTAATGCTACTCTGAGCAGAATTAGTTGTCCCCAAAGAAAAGTCTTTTCCAATCCAGGCAATTCCTCTCCCTGGTTAAATATGCCCTAAATAATACCTGTCTGAAAATCCTTGAACTGTGATGCTCAGTTTCTTTTATGGTGTCTGTAGAGAGTTTTCCCTTGTGCTTACTCACTCACCTGCCCTGAGCTGCCCCACTCGAACACAGCTGGGTACGGGTGCTTGGGAAAAATCAAATATCACATTCGAAGTGCAGCTTTAGTAAGCAAGCGTAGGCTTTGTTTGAAGAGCGATGGGCTAAAAGGCAACAGCTTTCACGGACTGAAGAGTTTTTCAAGAAAGCTCATCCTCCAAACAAGACTTTTGAGCTTGACCCCAGCTATACCTCGGAGGGTAAATACCAGGTGCAGATGGAGCGGAACACCGAAAGGACCCGCGCGCTGTCTCAGCATCAGACACCTGCCTGTAACGGGAGGCGGGATTTAACAAACCACTATTTTGCTGTCTTTTATTCTGGAACAACAGGGCTTGTGATTTGCAAATCTACCTTCCACCGTGAAGAAGCAAATACATCCTTTGCTGCACCGCTGGAGCTTCCTAGCGTGGAGAAGCCAGTGAGTGGTGCAGGAGTTGCCCAAGTGCTCTAGCACCAGCAAATCTCAAGGTAGACAACTTCAGGCACACCAGATAAAGATGTAGGCACAAACAAACAAAAATCCAACAGTAAGATCTTCAATTTGTTTGAGGTTTGGGACTCCAGCTCTCTTTCTGAAACAGGTCCTTTAATCAGTAGTAATTTTTTTTTTCTATATGAGTAAAGGATTCAGAGTAAAGGTTTTGGAAGTGTCAGCAGTTAGAAAAGACACAGCAACGTTCAGAGTTTTACTGTTTAGATTTCAGCTGCAGCATTTCTTTCCTGGCATAAAAGAAAGCCAGCCAGTAAAATCTAGACAATAAATTTTATTATTTTATTAGTGTAGTCAAAACTGAAAGACGATAGTATGATAACTGATAAGGGCTAGAATTAATTGCAAAGCTGTTTCCTCTCTTTCCGTGCATCAGACAAAGATAACCTGCAACAAGTTTTGCAGAGGAAACATCAACATGAGAAGGAAATGAGAGGAAACATCAACAAAATCAAGTTTGGTCACTTCAGACTTCTTTATCCTACGACATTTAGAAATCCTTTTCTCCAGCCTATTTCAGAAGGTAAAGTGCTTAAGGTTCTCAGGTTGAACAGTTTACAAATATTCTTTCCCCCCTTTTCCATGTAGACCAAATGGTATGAAAATGCGGAGTCACACGACTCTAATTTCTGGATTATATCCTCCAATTAATGCTATTCTTACCAAGTCTGGATTTTAACTCCACAGCAGCACTGAGCTCTTTGGGAGAAAACCACTCTGTCCTATTTGAGTAAAAGATTTTTTGCGAGCAGAAACAGAGTTAAAACAAAATCCTCCAAAACATTTTTTTGTAAAAAAAGTGAAAGTGCATACACAGTTCAAAGCCTAAACTTGTGTAGCTAAAAGGAACAAAAGTAATCACTGTTACTTGGAAAATTCCTTCAGTGCTCCAAGGCATTCCAGGCATAGTTGGCGGTTACTTAGTTTCTACTGACAAAACTAATTTTTGCCAGCTCACTCAAATAAAAAACAAAAACAGGGGGGGGAAAAAAACCTCCAAACCCTCAAGAACTCAGGCTGAACAGCAGCTTTGTGGGTTTGGGGCGTTTACTCGGAGCTAAATTTTCTGTATTGTTAGTACAATAATCTGCTTAGTCCCGACCACATTGAAGTGGTGCGTGGATCCCATAAAGCCGGTGTTATGACAAGGGGATTACAACTTTATCCTTTTGTTTGTAAACACTTACATGTCGGGCTACTATTGTTCTCTGGAGAATTTCTGGGGAACAGCCAGTACCCAAACTTTCCACCACTATTGTGAATGTCAACATTTTTTAACTGAGCCTGATGTAGCCACCTTTTCCTAACCACGGGAGGGGAATTAAAAAAAAAAAAAGAAAAGCCCTCTTATTCTTTGGCAGCTCCATGATAGGTGTCCGGATGGAAACACACCGGTCCTCGCCCTGGGATAAAACTTGTTCTGCTGCTGCGATAACATCACAACTTGATTCAGTCAAGTGTGATCTCCAGCCAGCTCAGGAGCTGCGTGAGCTCCCAAAGGCACAGATCGCGCAGCACGTACGGGTCTGTGTACAGGTGTTCACTAACATCCGTGATAACCTTGTTCCACCTCTGGGCACAGCGCTCTCGTCCAGGATAACCTGTAGCTTCAGGCGAGGGGCTAAAAGGCCAAGTCGCTGTTAGACAGAATTAATCCTAGAATGATCTGCTGGACTGCAGCTATGAGGATGATCAAGGGACTTGGACATCTCTCCTGCGAGGAGAGACTGAGAGACCTGGGGCTGTTCAGCCTTGAAAGGAGACGGCTGAGAGGGGATTTACTAACGTAGAGAAATATCTGAGGAGTGGGGGTCAAGAGGAAGGGGACAATCTCTTCTCAGTGGTGCCCAGCAATAGAACAAGGAATAATGGGTTTAAGTGAGAACATGGGAAGTTCCACCTCAACATGAGGAGAAACTTCTTTACTGTGAGGGTGACAGAGCACTGGCACAGGCTGGCCAGGG
>NW_009737025.1:18652-18965 GCF_000703405.1 Apaloderma vittatum
GGGGGGTGGCGCGGGGGGATCTCTGGGGGTCCTTCCCAGCCCCAACATTCTGTGATTATATTCTCCAACACAGTCAGCATGGCTTCACCACGGACAGGTCCTGCCTGACCAATCCAAGGCCATTCCACAGCGGAGTGACTGCAGCCGTGGGCGAGGGAAGAGCAATGGATGTCGTCTGTCTGCCCAGAAACCCAGTTGTGCCCTGGGCTGCCCCCAGAGCAGCGTGGCCGGCAGGGCGAGGGAGGGGATTGTGCCCCTCTGCTCCGCCCTGCTGAGACCACACCCGGAGCGCCGTGCCCAGCTCTGGGGCCCT
>NW_009737025.1:19033-26686 GCF_000703405.1 Apaloderma vittatum
GGTGAGGACAGGCTGAGAGAGTTGTGGCTGTTCAGCCTGGAGAAGAAAAGGCTCCATGTAGTGACCTTACAGCAGCCTGCCAGTACCTGAAGGGGCTACGGAAAAGCTGGGGAGGGGCTGTTCACAGGGGTGTGTAGCAACAGGACAAAGGGTGATGGTTTTAAACTAGAGCAGGACAGATTTAGATTAGATGTTTGGAAGAAGTTCTTTACAATGAGGTTGGTGAAACCCTGGCACAGGTTGCCCAGGGAGGTGGTGGAGGCTCCATCCCTGGAGACGTTCAAGGTCAGGCTGGATGGGGCTCTGGGCAACCCGTTCTAGGTGACCCTGTCCCTGCTCACTGCAAGGGGTTGGACGAGATGCCCTTCAAAGGTCCCTTCCAGCTCAACCCATTCTATGATTTTATTTCTTTTTAGAAATAGATCCAAGACTCCCACTTCAAGGTCTTGTTCACACTTAGCCCTAGGTTCCTGTCACTACACAAAATTAATCTGCAATTAATGCAGAAACTGTGTCAGGAAGCCCAAATTTCAGAATAGCTATAATTTTAAAATTTTCTTTTTGTGTGTGTGATCGCGTTGACAATTCATCATGCAACGCAGCAGAACTTGTGTAACACAAAGGAAAGCTGCAGAGACAGAACTGTGTTTAGACCTCCTTCAGCTTCTTCGTAGTAAAATCTTAATATGCCTGTTTTGAAAACATCGGTTCCTTCTACATTTTTTCTTAGGTGGCAGGTGGGATATAGGAGAACTCAAGAAGACAACAATGAGCAATTAAATGCTTTATCAGCAACTTCCTTCAATTCTTTGAGATCAAATCCACCAAGTGCATTTGCAAAACAATGAGAAAATTATTTCAAACACAAATATAATTTTCAATTTAAATATAATTTATATTTTTTACTTTCTGAGGCCTTTCCAAGATTGAATAATCACACCCTACCTCTACAGCCTTCTACCTAGAAAAGTGGGTTTGACTTCTGTGTGCGCATTTCTAGTAGGTTAGAGGGAAAAAAAATTAGAAAACAACTCTCAAAACAACTTTTTTCTGTGTTTTCAGTCAGGTAGAGCAGCCCAGAGCAATATTTTTGAAAGATCTGCCTCACTTCAAAACGATCTCAAGGCTTACCGCAATTCCTCATCGCAAGGTGGCTTCTCTTACACACTCAGCAAAGGGCTAAAAGCTGGGAATGAGCCAAACCGACGCCAGCATCGCCTCCACGGAAAGAAACCGTGCCAGACGACCTCCTCAGGTCCCCTCCCTGCTCGAATCCCTCGTGCAGGGTTTGAGACCTGTCAACACTCCCTCATTCCAGAGAGAAAAACCACGCTGACATCCGCAGAAATGTCTAAGGTGAGTCTACGGGCTGACAGAAGCAGCAAATAAAGCTAGGAAAGATGAGGGGGGGGAGAGAGAAGTCCTTTACGAGCACCTAGGAACGGGAACAAAATTTTTTAATTCATGAAAGGGTATTTTAAGTGTTCTTTCAGTTCTATCAAGCCTAGTATTTTCTCCTTTCATAGATCAGCCAGCTGTGTCTTCCAATTCAGCGGCATAAACTCATTAGAGCCTCTACCTTAAACCAGTTTGTCTGTCTTGCCTGAAACACAAACTCATCACCCAGAATAACTTTGGAAGACAGTTCCTTTTATTTCCGTGGACTCGGTTACATCCACACACTTCCTCTCAGGGTCTCTGAGGACTTGCTAATTCCCCACCTACTCTTCTTCCACTGAATTACTTAGGCCATGAAGAAGCTCTACATACGTTTGCTGCTGCAAAGACCACGTGTCCAGAGACCTTAGTCACCTCTCTCACGATTGCCCGTGAATTCACGTTAGATAATCACAAAGGCTGCAACTCAGGAGACACCTTCCGAGCTGGTGGTCTCAAAAAGGTGTCAAACCTCCTTCACCTTGGTTTTTGGTTCCACAAATGTGCCTTGTCTTCAAGTGAAGAGTGACATCCTCCTCTCTTTGGGTGACACCTGCTTGAGGAGGACTCGCTTCTCCGAGTTCTTCAGCAGGTCCACCAGCCACTAAGCAAGTAGGTAACGTTTGAAACAGCTGCAGCTCAAAAAAGAACATTTTGCAAAGAACTCAATCTTAACAGCGCATTTCGTATATGCACATTGTATTTACAAGGTTGGGAATTTGGTTGGATATAACATCCAGTTATTTTCTGAAGCTCAGCGCAATTTCAACTGTTGAAGAGAGCAGTTCTGGGCACACACACAGCGCAAAACTTTACACCTCAGAGTCATTTTTGGTGCATCCAGAACTGGGAAGCTGCTGCTAAACAAAGCGTTATTCTCCTGGGGTGAGTCTATTCCCGGCCTGTTTTGGATCCGACTCATAATTAAGGACTGTTTCAAACTACACACACACAAACTGAAAACCTCGGATGATGTCGATCTAATTGTGCACGGGGAGGAGGGAGAAGGTAAGAGCTGTAGGCAAGAAGGGTTGGTCATTAGCATAAAAGTTATTTGTCTTGCTGTCACGGTTCAGTAACCGCCAGAACGGCCTCGCTGCAGCACACACACGTTTCCTGATCGCGGTGATAAGCCAGAGGTTGTTGCACAATATCTGTGTACTCTCAGCTCAAAGCTCCCGTTGACATCCAAGGAGGAGCCTGGAAGGTGAATGAAGAGCACAACGCATCCGAACCACTCCAGTAAAAAGGGAATCTGAGAATGGCAGCTTGTCAAGGCACTGGCATCTCAAAAAGAGCACTTCAGAAAAAAATCTCTACATGTATTAGTAGGCTCAAACATTCAGCTATAGTGAAATTAGTGTTTGACATGTCTCAAAAGAGATAAAGGCGTCATACTGTCTTTCAGTCTCCCCAACGCACAGACTACATGCCTTCCCTCCCCCTGTTTCAGTACTGTCGGTACTCCTCCAGTCCATTTTAGCAAACTGGTAACGTGAAGATGAGAAAGCAGCCAGCAATCAACACCCCTGTCACCATCCCTGGAGGGATTTCAAAGCCGTGGAGATGTGGCGCTCAGGGACACGGTTTCGTGGTGGACTTGGGAGTGCTGAGTAAATGGTTGGACTCGATGATCTTGAAGGTCTTTTCCAAACTAAGCTGGTTTATGACTCCAGTATTCACTTTGACATTTCCCATATGCTGTCAACGGAAATTTTAAGCATTTTGGCACAGGTTGATCCATTACTTCCTCTTTACAAAGACTTCAAGCCTTTTTACCCAGCGCCCTGTTTATGCAAACCCACTCAAACAGCTCAGCACTGTCACATTACAGTTCTACCACGAACGATGTTACGAAGGGGTTCCTTCCCTCACCTACCCATATCCCCATTACAGAAAGCCAGAGTTTACGTTCCGTTGTCATTTTTCCAAATTATAATGAGCTCCGACAGCTGAAATCTTACTGCTGGAGTACCCAGCATGAGGAAATAAATAAAATCTTTGTCCCAAAGAAACTAAGACTAGACGGAACCATTAAGACGAGCAGCCTAGATCTCCCCAAAGCTGCTTCGAGCTACTGCTTTCCAGCGTAACGTTTTTGCACCAAGATGCTCTTCTGCCTGACCTAGAAAAAGAAATGCTTATTCTCAGTGTACCATTAAAATCAGCTGCTCTTTTTCCCAGCACGAGGATGGGAAATAAGCTACAATTGACCTGTTTGCCGAGAAGCAAAGAGAAAATACAGGATATTATGAAAATTACAGGCAAGCCTTCACCATGACAGCTCAGCTCCCAGGTCCTGTACGTGCCCGACTAACGGCTCTGGATTGCTGAAAAAAATTCCATAGTGCTCAAGGCAAAATTAAATATTTGTTTGAACCTAGAACTGCAGGAAAGCACATAGATCCGCATCAAGAACTTGTTCTGAAGCCAAAAATAGCCACATCTTCGGAGTGAAAAGGAAAGGAAGATGCCAGGCTTGGAGGGCAAAGCCCAGGTGCAGCTGATCGTACAGCTGCAAGACCACAACATTGCTTGCACGTTCAGCACTTCATTCATTCATTCATTCCTTTCTCTGCAAAATGACAGTTTCTTCAGCATTTGGAGGTAAATGTCCAACTATTTCTTCCTCAATAAATGCTACCGCTTCACCGTAGCAGTCCTCTATGCCCTTAAATTTCCTAAATTCCTCTTCTGTCCACATGAGGGACTGACACGTCTGCTCTGTCTATTCTTCTCCTCCCACCTCAGCAGGTCACTGTGGTCAGTTCTAAGTGTAGGAAATATTTGGTGAACTATTCCTGAGCCAACACAGCACATAACTATTTCAGAGCACTGCAGTTCTTCCGCGCCCGTTGTGTTCCAACGGAAAGCTCTCATTTGGGGAATCAGATAATCCCAAAATATTGACTGAGGAAGGTCATTTTGAATAAGCTTTTGTCTCCTATTTCTTGTTCCAATGATCTTTATTTATTCTCATGTACAAAATATTCTTTCCTTAAAAACTTGTACCAACATCCATCACCTCCAAAAGCAAACCTGGCAGTTGCTTAAGGGTTTGTCCATTATTGTCAGTAATTTACTTATCCTGGGAAAAAAATAGGATCAGTTACAGGCATTAGCAGAGAAGTATGACTAGTGGTACCAACTGCAGAAGCTACAAGGGGGATAGTGTCATCGGGGCACAAACTAATTCTGAAGTTAGCTAGTTGGAATAGGTGCTGTAACCGGCGTCGGTAAAGCTATACAGAATTTCTGGCTGGCAAAACATTCTTCCAGAGCCGATGGCCTGCAGCGCTGCAAGAAGTAATCAAGGATTAAGTTATCACTTCACAGCTCTGGCAAGAGAATTCAGGTATTCAGCAAGGTGAAACACGCTCAGGACACCATCAGTTATCCCTTTGATCCAAATAAATTGTGTCAGACTACATCCCGCCGTGGGCTTTCCTGCCAACCCATCTCCTGGGCTCTGGACTCCAGCCAACGACTCACTTCGCTCTTGCCAACTCTCACGTTGTCCCACGGCCGAGCAAAGAAGTGTTTGCGAGGAGGATACGATTCCCACCCCACGGCAGACTGCTCCTACTACTCTTAGGAGGCACCTAAAATGTGCAAACGTGAACCCTCCAATCTATCACCGGCTTCTATCACGTATATTAAGCAACGCTCAAATCAGGGACGCAGGGCTTTTAGACGCGATGATGAGAAGCTACGTCCTGCACGTTTTCAGCAGATTTCTCCAAGTCTTTCAAAGGGAATTCAGGTAAATCCAGCAGCAAATCTCTCCTCAGCAGCTTCGAAGCACCTACGAGGCAAGGTCAGAGGCGCTGCTGAAGGCGCAGCAGCTGCCAACCAGATTTCCTCCTTCCCCGCTCTTATCACTAATTACTTTTAAGAGCTTCCCACCAGCGACGCCGTCGATTCGCTTCCTGCGCTACTCTTAAACGCTGGGACGTCTATCTGCCCAGCATGCCTTTTCTTTTGAAATCCCTTTCAACACTTCTCCTTCCAAAAAAAAAAAAAAAAGGAAAAAATAAAATCAACCCCAAAAGGAGCTTTAAATCCTTTTCACAACATTGTTTCTGGAGGAAAACCTGTTTCTATGTGTAGATATTAAAAAAAAAAGTCATTTTCCTGGCATGACACATGTTGTATTACATGTGGTTCAGGGCAATTAAAAGTTCATTGTATGTTCAAGTGTCCTGTGCTGGAAGAATCAGAGAGAAAAGCTATTTAAGTATCCACCCCCTGACTTATACAGCCATAGAATCGTTTAGGTTGGACAAGACCTTTACGATCGAGATGAACCCAGCAAGAAAAGACCTCAAAACAGGGAAAACACGGAGAACAGGGAACCACAGAGCTGGCTAACAAGAAAAGCTGCGCTAGAGGCTGCGTAAGAATGTTTTCCCGAGGCCATCGCGAATAAACATGTGACAAGTGCAGGAGAGATCCTACGTTCGTCGTGGATTCACAGCTCAGAGGCCGACACCATCTCCAATGCCCATCCTGGAGGATGACACCACTTGTTTGGCTTTTCTGTGAACTTAGCTGTAACAAAGTGGCTTTTCAGAAAGTCCCTGTGAACTGAGCCATCAACCACCCAGAAACTGTGACCCATCTTGCTGGTTCCCACTGCCAGGAATGATTAACACAAAATATATCTTCAGCCTTTGCAGAAAATGTAGAAATAGCTCCTTTCTCATCACTGATCATGTGCTGTAGCCCCATAAAATATTCATTTATTAAATGAATATTAAATTTATTAAAGCGATGCCTTTTATTAAAGCCAGTGCTCTCGAAGAATTAGCTCTAGAAGGATTTTGCTTATGGCCTTGTGATGCTGGGGTGGCTTTCACCTTCATAAAACTTAGAGAGCAGAAGCTCCCATAAAATGTCACCAGTCAATTCCGCCTTAAAGTATTAAAGAGGAAAAAAAAAAAAAAAATCTAATAATCCAGAAAAGCAATGATGTTTCCTTGCTGTAGTCTGACAAAAATTTCTTGCTCATACTTCTAAATTCTTCACCTAAGTGTGCAACGTTTAAAAATAATTCTGTCGTCACTGAAAGACCACAGTTATGAGCAAATGCTGTGTAATTTCTTTATGAAGCGAAGGCAGATGCAGCCTATGTTTGACGCAGGTTCTGTTACATTTTGGGCACAACGCGTTCCGCACAAAGTTGAAACTTTGCAATTCTAACAATGAAAACGAGATTAAAAAAATAAATCTACTCCAACCTAGAATTTGAACTCCTCACACTGTTCTTTCATTCCACAGTAGCCACAGCACCAGCTATATCCTAGCAGCTGCTTTCACTTAAACTTCTCTTTTCCTTTTCCAACCATCTATCTAGGAGACAAAGTGGGGTGTGTTTCACGTGGAAAAGTATTTAATATTTAGTGGTCTCAGTGATTATTTCTGTGATAGCATGATAGTTCATGCACCCAGCTAAGGAGCCGTTCATTTGTCTGATGAAAAAACACCTAAAGTTGATATCGAATAACCTTGTCGGCTCCTGATGCCAAGTTTGCGTCGCAAAGAAGTTATTTTAAGTCCTCCAGTGGAGGCTCCACAGCTCGTTGCTGGTGTTCATAAACAGTGATGGGACATAAGGCTTTCATGTGCACTGAGAGGAGCCAAACGATGGCTTCTGTTGAATTCTAGCTTTGAACTTCCAGATTGCCTGCTGCTCGTCTCTTCTGACCCAACGGCTTGCTTTTTTGATGCAACTTGTTGCCTGCTTGCCTGCGATTCATCTGGGGCAGCACATGCAAAAGCCCTTTATGTGACACAGCAGTGCCCCTACAAGCAATAATAAAAGCAGATGTTTCCACACGTATCTCGAGAACACCTTTGAACCGACACACACACATCACCACGAAAAGCGTTCTCTTTGCAAATGCTAAACAAATTCGGAGGTTAGAAACGTGCTGAATAACACCTGCAGTCAATCCTGAATTACAAAACACAGTTACATCGAGGAATAGGATGATATTGGAATTTTAACAAAGTCACTTTGTGACTTTGTAGCCAGGGAACCCAGCATTGACATTTTCAGTTAAAAAAAACAAGGACATAGAGCGTATCCTCAGGAAGTTTGCAGATGACACCAAATTGGGTGGGAGTGTTGATCTGCACGAGGGTAGGGAGGCTCTACGGAGGGACTTGGATAGTTTGGATTGATGGGCCAAGGTTAATGGGAAGAGCTTCAAC
>NW_009737026.1:0-1942 GCF_000703405.1 Apaloderma vittatum
ATTCCTATTTCTCCTAAAAGTGGCACATTTTAGAAAAGGGGCATCATGGCAACATGAAAGGAAATACCTTCAAGTGCAGAAAAAACAGGAAAATCAGATTGCAAACTCAGAATGGGGAAAATAATTGTCATCTGTCTTCAGAAAAAATCAACAGAAGTGATTTTGGAGTGCAAACTGAGCTTTTTCTGAAGAGTCGAAGGACTGATGCAGATGTACCAAGGGCCTTCACTGATTTCAGCAATCTTTTTCTCATGCCTCAACTAGGCTTGTCCTCTGATATGTATAATTCTATTTTAGTTTTTTTTAAATTTATTGCTACTATTATGTTTCCTTATAACCTAGATGAGGCTTATGCTTCTATTAAATATTTCTTTCTGCAGAAGGAGGTCTAATGAGAGCTTTTTGAGCAACCCTCTTACTTACAGACTAGAAATAACTGTAAGGACATTAGTTCAGTAGGAAATCTGTTCTAGAGAGCTATGAAGGAACACGAGCTGAACGGCAACATGTGTATTACTCATGACGGGTTTGGAGGGTTTTAGTAAATAAGTAGGAACAGGGAGGGGAGCATATCATTATGTTAATTCTTTTCAAAAATCAGCAGTAATTAATTACAAATAAATGAAAAAATGGTTTTGTAGTAGCCCTTTTTTTGGCACTTAGAATGATGTAAGAAAGCTGCCAAGTTTATTACTGTTTTTTGATTTGTTGTCAGACACTGCCCTAAGTGGGTGGAGGGTTGGCTCACAACTTTTAATTTAATTTTTTAGGCAGTTAATTTCTGCAAGCTGTTGTGAAGATGAGAAGATTAAGAATTGAATACTGAGGAGGGGACTAAACATCTCCTGTAGCAGAGAAAATTATTTGAACAAAATAAGGAGAGCTGGAATAGTTTTGGTAATTTATTTTTTTTAAAGAATTAATGTTTCATTTTGTACTGCTTTTCACTTTACTTCCCTTCTATCCATAATATTTCCTTTTAAATTGGCTTTCTGGCTAGCAGAGATCTTGCTAAACAGATAGTAAAACATTAAAACATATTTAGCTGTACAATAGAATCAAATGAGAATCCAAAGAAATAGAAAACAAACCCAAGAGAAACACTCCTAAGCCTAAATCAAATCTTACAACAACATTAAACCTAATCCAGAGTCTTTAGAATAAATTTAAAGCAGATTCAAAGTTTATAAAAATGTCAAACTAAAGGATTAAAAAAAAATAAATGGAAAGAAAGAAGCAGTCTTGAGAACAAATTTCTGTGAGGCGCAAGAGTACCGATTTCAAAAATTGGCAAGATGGCTCTACTTCTGGTCACATTTTTTACTCATTTAGCAATTGCAGCAAAACCAGGGAAACCCCATGTTAATGAAAATACTTTACGAAAGATGTAATGACCAGCACAGAGTAGGAGCCTGCAGGAAATTTTGCAGAAATAAATGAAAAGTATCCTGAATACTTCTGATTTTTTGTCCACAGCAATTTCAGTGGAGAAAAGAGGTGTATGACTACTACAACAACAAAGGGGATCAAGTAATTGTGTTCAAAATTGAAATAATAATCAGACTGCCTCAGAGGATGAATTTGGTATGAGCTCAGGGCAGGATACTTTCTCAGTTTATTTCAGAGTAATGACTCACTCTGAAACCTCCTCATCCACACTCAACATGAAAACTATGCCAAAAAGAAGGAGCCTGGGAAAGTATTTCTTTGGGGATCTTTTCTTCCTATAAAACCTTCATAAAAATTTTTATTATGTCAACATAATCCAGAGTTGTAGCTAATTCCATTAAAATGGAGAGTCTGTAGATTTTGACATAATACTTATATGAAAGACTATAAGATAATTCAGGCAGAATTTATTTTGACCACAGCTAGGACAAAGTTTAAATCACACACCTAAAGAGAGTTTTCATTTACCTGCGTCGTCATAAAGGACAGATTT
>NW_009737026.1:1973-25108 GCF_000703405.1 Apaloderma vittatum
TCCCTACACACCTCGTAATATTCCCTGGAGACCTCTTTGTGTGTTCCTTATTTTGCAGGAATTATTCATTAGTTGGGATAGAACAAGCAGTTTGCATTTATTTGGCGCTCTTCATGTGGTGAAACAAAGAAGACTGGGTTAGAAAATATGTATATGTTTCAGCATGAAAGCTTTTATCAGTGTATCTGAAGTAAAAAAATTAAAAAACTTTCTTTGCTGAGTATAGAACATTAGGAAACATCCCTAGAAATGTGACTAGAGCAACCATTAAAAAACAAACATGGGTATTCAGATAATGGAAACACCATTTTAATTTAAGCCATGTGCTGAAAGATGGTAGTTAAACTACTTAAGTCACATTTACCACAGTAGAAAATAATGTGGATCATGATACAGAGCATAAGTGCACATGTTACTGAAATTTTTTCCATCCTCCTGACAAATTTGGAAACTGATATAAAAAACTTGTAAAGCTGCAGAACAAGTATTCGAAAGTACCATACTTGAGGGCTAGCCAGAGGCAAAGAGAAAAGTCATAGTTTTGAGTTCTCCATTATTGGCCTGTTTTGATAGTTTAACCGTTGTGGGGGATGTGCTTCTGTGCAAAAGTGTCACATTCATGAAAGACACCTCGCTATCAAATCATTCAAAATGAAGAGCCAAAAATATCATTCCGATGCTTTATGTAAAGAGACATATTGCCAATGTGATTCTGAAACGGTGGTCGTGCTGCAAGTTTTGACCCCTGCAGCACAACACGAACTGGAAAGTCTTCAGCAGAACATAGCAACCCTCTTAAAATTGTCCTCGTGAAGACATGAAATTTCTGATCGGATGTAGAGAAAAAAAAATAATTTAAAGCACTGGAATTTTGTTTACATGAGAGATGGCTCAGAGTACTCTGTTCCAAACAGAGGACCACAATGAAGGCATTGTTACTCAAGAAAATAAAGCAGGAAGGCAAATGTGTTTCACTATACTTCAATACAGAAAGATGTTGTGGAAAGAGTCACCTAGTCCACTGACTGTGGGTAAAATATAAACCCAAGGGTGTTTAACTCCAGTGGTAATGGGTTCATTAGATGATGACAGGTCATAAACAGATGTGGGAAATGTGTTGTGGCAAGACAGCAAGGTTGCTATCCTCTCCTCCAACCCTAGTGAGCAGGTAGAAGCACAACAAGGAAGTAATTAGAAATTTTCTTGAGTCTTGGTCAAAGAAATTGTTTCAAAACAAGGACAGCTGTATGTTCAGGAGGTGTCAGAAGCGCATCCTGAGACCTATTTTGAAATTAGTAAGTCCAACCAAATTAGCACGACTGAAATAACACGGGGGGGGGGGGAAGAAAACCACAAAAGAAACACTCCAAGAAGGAGTGAGAGCTACTTGGAAAGGTGCTAAAACAGACCAACTACTCTGCAGAGAAACTGAAACCCTCCTGTAAGGAGAATGACTCAGTAGAGGGAAAAAGAGGATACAGCCTATTTCCACCCCCAGCCTTCCATCTACTCTTAGATCTTTGCAAGGCCAACCCATAACTTGCATTGAGGGTTGATATCTCCCTCCCAAACCTTTCATGAGTGGAAAGAGGTCAGGGGAGGTCTGGCCCATCTGCAGGGTGATATCCTTGCAGGCTTTACAGCTCAGAGAGGTGATGTCGATTAATTCAGTGATTAATGACGTTGGTTAATGAAGAGAGATTGCTGTCCGTGCTGTTTCACTATAGTTTCCTGTTTCTGTACAGTAACACAATGCAACACACAAGACCTTAATGCAAAGAGACTGAAATGCGTCTTGATTTACTACATATTTGTCAAGACTTTCCTTGTTTTGGTCTTTTTTTTTTTTCTTGAGTTATGACATTGATTTTGAATGCAGCATTGTGTAATATTTAGCAGAGCTTCATTGTCTATTCTGCAGCCTTTACCTATTAGTTCATACAAGCAAGTTCTATCTGCATTATACAGAAAAACCACTGGAAGCTTTATTTTAGGGAGTCATTCTGGGAGCACTTCCCAAAATTCAGCGCGATCTTTTCTCCTCTCAGCTGACCATACGTTCTCACCTAAAAACTTCTTCCAAGTTGTTGAAATTGTCCATTAAGACTCTGCATTGCATTCATTTGCTATAATTTTGTTAGAAGTTTCCACCTCTGAGAGGCATATTTTCAATGGAGTGTTAAAATTTGCCCCTTTTCAGGCTACTTTGGTGTCTCTTACCAATTACTTCAATACCTGGTGTCTTACCTTCAGCAAAGAGCACACACTCATACCTGTATTGAAAATAAAGGAAGCACTGAGGGCTGGGGCTGAGGTGCTGGCAAAAATATCTAGGGTACAACATTTGAAGAGGAAGCAGAAAACAAGTGGCAACCATCTGAATTAAACTGCCTTTTCAGTATATGTCGTGGATTTCTAATATACTCCAGAAACAATATAGAAGATTTACTCAAAACTGCTTTGATATTGGACTTAGAAATCCAGACTTAACATCTATTATTACTTGCACCACTTACTCTCATTGCTAAAATCCCAGTTTTACTCTCAGTATCACATTACGTGTGGAGGTTGCACGTAAAACAGCACAAGATATCCATCAGATTCTTTTAAAATACAGATTTAAATCTTAAGTAATCTTTCCCAAAACATACACCCACCGTCCAATGCAATTCACATCAATGCCTCATATTTCTATAGCAGCATTGATACCATCACTTAAAAGCTGTCAAACAATCAAAGAATGACTGGAAAGGAAGAAATCAACTGGAAAAAATTATATATTTTCTTCATTGTAATGAAGACCCCCTAAGAAAAATATATATATTTATTACTTATAAAAAACCCCCAATGATTACTTTGTTTTGCTTACTTCAGTTTCCTTAGGCATAACACCTAATCTTGCAATTTCCCAGCACTTCAGAAATCTGGCATTCATGATGCTTTTGTACAGGGAACTGTCAACAGTTTATATGTGAGCTCAGCCTTTAGAAAGGGGACCTTCAGGGAGGTTGTTTATTTTCTATTGGTTCTAATTCTCCTTCACTAAAAATCTGGAAAACAAGATTTTTCACAAAAATACTCTCAAGAAACCAACTTTTATTTTTTTCCTTAGGTATGGCAGACACTTCTCCTATCCCATAAATATCCCTCTCAATAAAGAGATCATCAAAACCATAGCATTAATAAAGCCTGCAAGTGTTATTGCAATGCAGGAACTTAATTTACAAGTAGGCAAGTAACATTCTCCACAACTCATCTTTTCACCTTTCCACTATTAGAAGAGGTAATGGCATTATCGAGATAACGATTGTTTTCAGAGTAAACGTTCCAAACTCGTATTTTGCGCTTGCTTCCTTCACTGCCACTGCAAGAAAGGAATATATAAAGCTTCATTTCAAAGTCACTTTGAAAAGCCTGTAGCCAATTCATATCCTAACAACTGTAATTTTGCATAGCTAATTACCTTTTAAATTTCTCTCTCTTTGGCATGTTTCCTCCTTATTTAGCAAAGAAGCTAAAGAAATACTCTGCAATACCAGCTCTCAGCTGCTAATGTCCTTTGACTGCTACCACTTGATAAAGAATTGGTGGTTGATGATCTTACCTTGATCCCCTACAAGTAAAGATCACCAACACTGCCGGGCTCTGAGGTGATATTTGACCACTAACCTAGAGAAAGCTGAGTTTATGATCCATCAGACATGATGTTCTGAAGGAACTCTGCACTGAGGTCCTTCACCTCTTACTCAGACCTATTCTTCTTACTATTTATATCCTAAAAGAGAGAGTGGGCTGAAATGTAGTGATAACTTAGACTGCCATCAGCTCAACATTGCCGTCAGGTTGAACTGATTTTTCCTTTGAGTGAGCCAAAATCAGGAATTGCATGAGTACTAGGGAGACGAAGGAAAGTGTAGGGAAAGAGTTGTACACCTGTGCTATGGAACTGATAAAAGCAATGAGTACTCGAAATACTGTGGATAGGAAGTTCATTTGTATCTGCTGTTGACTAAAACATCGTGTTTCCTTTTACCCGACACCTGCTTGCTCCTGAAATATCTCTGTGTTTATTTTTCTAGTTCTGATTACAAACCATTATAGGCAGAAATAAAAAGTTTTACTGTAAAAGTTCAAAAGGTACAAGCTGTTGCAGACCATCTGCTCAACAGCTCTGTTCAGCACGAATGCATCATGAGAGCAGCACACTTTCTGAGTGGACTCTTGCTGTAATGGAGTATCTATTTAAGTTTTATAAAGATATAGAAAAGCCAACCATAGCATTAGCACCCAGTGGGAATGATCACACATTGCCTTTGAGAATGACCAGGTCATTCACATCTATTGGGCTTCGGTGGAGCCAAAGTCAAAGCACAGAATGAGGATTCCTGATTTCACCTGGGAGCTGAAAAAGAAACAGGACATGTGCTCCCAAAGCTGAGAGAAATTAATAAAAATATGCCTTGGACACTAGGGCTGTTATAAGTGCCATAATTATAGAAAACCCCACATCTTTGGTAATGAGAACAATTTGAAACCCAAGTAAAGTTTGATATTTCTTTGTAAAATTTTGGAGACGAGTAAGCTTTTAAAAAATGGTAGAAGAAAAAAGCAGAATAAGAATATTTGATGTATGCAGATGCATGTGCTCAATTACACATAGTAGTTAAGACCAGGTGAGTCTATATAATTTTTTTTAGATAAACAAAACATCTGTGAGACTCTACTTTTGACTATCTGATGTCAGGAAAAGAACTGAATAAAATAGGAGGTAATAAAAGATTTTGTGTTGAAATAAGGATTTTGGTTTTGATGTCAGCCTCTTTTTAAAACAAGATCACTGCTACTGAGGAGAAGAAAATCACATCACTGCAAATCATTGACAATATTTGTCTGCATTTCTCATATGCCTCACCCTGCAGTACAAGATGCATAATTACTCATACCTCGCAAGTACATGGTGTTACACAGGACTACACAACAACTTAAACAGTTCCACTAGGCTGTCTCATCTCACCCTGCAGTGAGGCCAACAACTTTCATTTGTGATCCCACCTGTTTCCATAGCAACAAACCGATGCTGGGCACTCAAGTAACCATGTGGCACTTTTTGCAAGGGCATGCAGTGATAGGATAAGGGGTAATGGCTTTAAACTGAAAGAAGGTATATTTAGATTAGGTATTATGAAGAAATTCTTCCCTGTGAGACCGTGGCACAGGTTGCCCAGAGCAGCTGTGGCAGCCCCTCTCTGGCAGTGCCCAAGGCCAGGTTGGACGAGGCTTGGAGCAACCTGCTCTGCTGGGAGGGGTCCCTGCCCAGGGCAAGGTGTTGGAATGAGACGGTCTTTAAGGTCCCTTCCAATGATTCTGTGATACTGTGTCAAACAAGAAGATGAGGTGCAGTACAGGAAGAGAGACTTTTTTCTCCAACAAAACCATATTTTATAACACCAGAGTTGTCAGAAAAACATTAGTTTTCCACATGCCATGGAATTCAAGGTGTTTCCTTCCCTAGCTGAAATCATGCACACTATGTCTGTGAAATACCACATTTTAATAAGAAGGAAACTCATACCTTCTATCAGAAATCCCTCCAATGCAGAAATTCCCACCAAAGAACAGACAATTCTGTGTCCCTGGAAACAAGATATTGCTTTGGGTGCAAGTAACTGACATGGGATGTGAGATTGGGAAAACCTAAAAGATTGAAATAAATAGGTATTTTTTAATTAAAACACATTTCTTTGATGTTCAGTTGTATAAAGAATGGTGTAAATGTTTATATATTATAATTGCCTCTTCCTCTTTCTCTCATATGTAGATCCAAGGGATGCACAGCTCTATTTGTTTAAAATATCTCTGCATAACCACACTGTGGGCTGAACTTACGAACTGGTCACTTGCTTCTTTCAGTGACACTTGTCTCAAAACCCTCGCAACCAGTTCAGAGCTAAACACTCCTGTGACTGAATCAGGAATATTGTTATTCCCTCCCTCTGACACATTTAAATTACAGCTGGCCTAAAGAACTTGCAGGCAGACATAGATAGGGAGATGGATATTGTCATTATTCCCACTTTGTCAAGCTATGCCTCAAGAAAAAAGTCTGTATTTGGGCTCCCTTCCTGCATTAAAGCAAGTATTAAAAATGAACAAACTATTTAGAAGCAATTTAATTTTTATTTTCTGGCTTTTCATGTATTTTCTTTTTTTGACCATATTTTCAATTATTTCCTGTATTTGTACACTTCTACCTGTATTTTTTTTTATTTTTTGTTGCTTCTCCATCTCTTGTCTACCACATTCTACCACCCAGTTCCTTTCAATTTTTTTTTTCAGGTTTATTTTTTTTGTCTCACACCGTTTCCCAAGACAACAGCTCTACACTCTTGGTTCTTGTAATGTTTATTTTACCCTCTCAACACTTTTCCCAATATTCTCCTCTTCTCCTGTAGTATACTGCATAAGAAATATGTATTTTTAATGCCATACAGCAGAGAACATTCTTCAAGAAGCAAATATAATGTAAGATTATATGCAAATAGGAAAGTTGGTGTACAGAAGAAATTAAAGTAACTCAGTATATGAGTGAATCAGGAATGTTAAGGCTTCATTCTTCTTCATTATGCTTTGAATCCTTTCTCTTTTATTGCGAGTTTCTCTCCTTTCACTTGTCTATTGATTTTAAATATCTTTTCTATCTTTTTTTTTTCACAGGAATTCTTGTCTCTTGACTGTTTTCCCGGGCTCCCAACATGCCAGCAAAGAAATCTCAACCCTCTGTTTGCAAAACCCCAACTCGAAGTGGAAGAAAGAAAAAACTGTTTTAAAAAAAGAGCAAACTTAAAATATTACAGAGTGGGTGAGCTCTTGTGGAGGAAAGCTGAGCTTACAGTTAGCAACAGTGTGGGTAAAATAATCAGAAATCAAATACTAACTTTTTTTTTCATAAGTGTATTTTAAATGTGGTGGTTTTTTTCTGCTTTATCCTTAGGGAAATTAACAATGGCAGAAAAGAAAAAATTGGCTGCCCTGAGGAAACAATGGATAATCTCATATAACAACTGGGGTTTTTATGCATATCCAGCCTAAATTAATCTTCTAATTTCTATGCTTTACCAGACATTAACAGCAATATTGAATAATTTTAATGGACAAAAAACAAATGTGTAAATGGACAACATTACAGGTATTAAGAAGTCAGATCTTTATGACAGTAGGAGATTTCAGGAAATTTATTTTACATAAAATATAACTCCCACATTAGATCATTCTATAATCTGAAAGTTCAGAGAAACAGACATTTCAAAGCCTCTCATACCACTACCTGAACTATCCCTTACAGTCCTACTAGTAAAACTGTGGCAAATCCACTACAGCATGTTTTTCTCAAATGGATAATTGAGGTGTTTTCTGTAATGCTTCCTTATTGTAATTACTGAGTTTACGAACAAATTTTCATGAGCAGATTTTTGTCAATTAAATCGTTACGTTAAGCAACAAAAATCAGAACATTCATACTACGAACTAACACTCTGTCTCTAACTCACCTAATTATATGCAGGCATTTCAATAAAATCACACAATTTAATATTTCAATACAACAGGCCAGGTTTTAATTGGTAACTGAAACTTTAAGGTGGTCTCTGGATGAGACTTATAGCACATTTTTATACCTGATTGTTTTTTTAAAAAAATTTTGCTGCACACAAGTAGAACATGGCCAAAACATGAGACATGGCTAAAGATAGTGTATAAGTATATACAAGATACTAGGAAAACAACAGTAAAACAAATTTCAGATGCTATTTCGGAGTTATTTTACATCTGGAATGAATAGCTGAAGTTGAGAACAGTCTTCTGTGAGCCAGCATTAATATAAGGATAATGGCCCACAATTTGTGATGTTCATGGGTTCAATTTTTATTTTTTTTAGGATCTTGAAGTATCTTAATCACCTGTGATGTTAAAAGCTATTAAGGTATACATTCAAGATGTGTAGGATACTGATGCATATCTAGTGAGATATATAAATGGTAGCAGAAAAAAGAAATTATAACCTGTTTTACCTTGTAATCCTAACTCAGCTGCTCTCAGTAGAGTTAACTCCTGAGGATCAAATGGGCATACTGAAAAACCAGTCCTGTGTATGGCCTTTTACAGCAGATAAAAGCCCTGTGTCAAACCCAGGCATGCTAGAAGAGGGGCAAGATTATATTATAATGACCACTGTTTCAACATAACAGCGACTGCTTTATCCTGTCAGTTTTCCTTTGCAGTTTTGTGTCTGGAGGGAGTGAAACTACATGGGCTAATTTTAAAATCGTCATGTTGGTCCCAGTTGGTGGGATTATCCTGTGAGATTTCTTTATCTAAGAAAAGGAGAATGAACTGAAAAGGTGGAAGTGGGAGCTTCAGAAGTGAAAAAAAAAAGATTTTGTGTCCTAAAATTATTTTTTATATGTAATAAACAATAGCTTGTGTTCTTCTGAAAAAGCCTTCGTATATGTATAGCACATGATGTGCATGCTTTTATATTTTCCAAGTAACAGGATTATACAAATAATTTAGCTCCAAAATTATTTTGCAAAAGCTGCAAAGATTAAAGATCATTTCACCTACACAGCTGTCATCTCATTTAAATTTGCATCCAATCTACAGTAATTATGAACACACACACACACACTTGCACACATACACTGTAGCTATCTACTATACTAGATTGAAAAAAGATCCCTTATAAATGAAATCTTTACAGGCTTCTATGAGAAGCTACAAAACCGAATAAAAGGATCCATCAGAGTGCATTGTTTCGGCTTTCAGACTGGGTACTAAATACTGACAAACACTTTTCTTCCTAAGAGGAAGAAATAAGTGAAATTAATTCAGTTTTGAACGTTTATTTCAATAAAGATGACAGATTTCTGTACTTAAGACATCAGCCCACTTTTGCTATGCATAGGATGACCTTCAATTGAACTGTGGAAACTAAATGGCAGGAAAGTTTCCTGAAAAAGTTTTGTGAGGGTATAAGGGATTAACAAACGTATTTGTGTTGGACGCTCTCCCCTCTACAGCATTTTCAGTGATAGATTAATGTTATTTATTGTATTTTTCAGATCATTTGCAATGTTAATTTATATGAGTTTGATATTGCTTTTGTCTTTTAGTTGTGTGTTATTCTGAGAAATCCCTGGGGAAGGAAAGGATTTATATGCTTTGTGTACACATTTTGTAGACTAAGCACTCTGGCATAATTATTTTTGGCACTCACTAACTGATTAAAACATCCAATTTAACTCATGATCAGTAAGATTAAACCTTTTTAATATACCTCAAAAGTAAATTATCATTTGCTACTCAAACATCCCTTTCTGCACATGTCCCCAATAAAGCTGTTCTTTTTTTTCGTTAATGTACCTTTTAACGAGGATTCCCTTTTATTTCTTCCTCCGGGCAAAACTGCCTTAATCTTTATAGAGAGGTAGGAACAAAGATGAGATGGAAGCTGACTGTGCTACTACATGGGTTTCTAATGTCATACCAATTATAAGTCACTCTTTTTTGTGCATGTGTTCTGTACAGTCTCAGCTGTTAAAGAAAACACATCCTTGCTTTGTGTTTACTTGATGTACAGATAAATGTCAGCAGTTAGGAGGAAATAATATTTGAAAAAAATCATTTGCATGACTATGAACAAATATTGCATAGGCTCTTATTTCATTTGGCAAGAGATTTTTTTTTTTTAGGATATGTTAGTTTTTAATTTTGCATCAAGGCCCTTCTAACAGCATGTTTAAGCTGCTTCAGTTTTATAACTTGGAGGGAAGAAAAATAGTGGCTCCTGAAAGAATGAAAAGCCGCAAATCCTTCTGTGGTCTTGCGTTGGAAAGGAAATATTTTCTGCAGAGCCCCAAAGAGGATAGACACTCAGACAGGTATTGCTGAAAATAAAAGTACACAAGTCTCCTTGACCATCACAGTTAATGTACTCTCCTTAGCTAGGATCAATGTGGAAGTCATGGACAGCTACAGGACAGAGGTCTTAAACTTAGCAGAAAAACAGTGGCTGAGTAGATTTTACAGCCTGTTAGCCACTTGGATTACCACAGAATAATGTATCTGTGAGTGAAGGAACCTTGTTTTAGAAAAATCTAGTCAACCTAGTTTTATTTCTTATGTGACGCTACCAATACAAGCTACTATCTCAAACACAGCTCTGTGAAAGAGTCACATCTAACCCACAGTAAACATACTTTTGTGATCAGTGCTCTTAATATTTCAAAACTCGAGGTAGCTAAAGTTGAGCAACAATTCAGATGTTCAACGTGGAATAAGCCAAAGTAAAATTAAGCACTGACTTTTAAGATAGCTGCTGTATCTACCTCCCTTATTTTTCTTTCCACAGGGTTGTCACAGAAGCAAGCTATCATCGGGGTTTAGGAACTCTGAGAAATAACTCTTCTTGTCTGATAAAACAAAACAAAACTGAAGGAAACGGCTTCTGAGAAGGCAGCTCCAGGCAGCTCTCCATACCAAGTCAAGTTCATTAAGGAGCTGCACCCTCGGCGGTGATGCAATACTCCATTACTCTCCACTTTAATTGCTTTCTTTTAAGTGCAGGAAGAAAAGTCAAGATTGGACATAGAAGGAGACAATTGCTTTTGGCCTGTTGTGACTGAGTTTACATGTAGAGGTGCCTTCTGGTCTAGTTGCTGAAGGGAAAACAAGTACAAATGTCTCGGCCTTGGCTGTTAGGGTCTGATTATAAGCACTGTGCTAGAGAATTCATGGATTATTCATGTGTAATTACAGATAGCTATTGTGCTCTTTTAAATCATCCCTATGGCCCATTATGGCCCATAACAACTGAAATAGCAATTGTCATAGTAAGGTTTGGGCTCTGTCATAGAGTGTAGGCTCTAATCAATAATGATGAATGGCAAAATTTAGCATCAAGCAGGAGAAAGTCTAGTTGCCTCCTGCCATAAATCTGTACAAATACCAAGCCATGCAGCTGCTGGATCTGGAAATTTAAAAGGCAACCCTCTCCCTCCACCCCCTACACACGCACCTCTATAAAAGTTGAAAAAGGAGAAATGTGCAATATGTCAATTCTAATAATCCGCATGCTGTTAAGACACTTTTCTATTTATTCAAAGTGGGGTGAACCCTAGGTTGTTTTCAAGGTCAATTCCAGGTGAAAGGGGGGTCATCTGGAGGCCACCTCGGCTCCCATGCAGGTCAATAACGCCTCCTCGCTACCCCAGAAGACAAGCTGCTCACACCCAATCAATCCACCAACGCTGCCGCTGCACCCAGCGTAATGAACAGTGAATAAATGTAGCCTATCATCACAAAACATGCTTTTTAAGTACCTTCCCTTTTCATGTAAAACCTCTCGCTGTCAAATTCTACATTCACTCATCCAGCAGTGAGTAGCAAAAGTGAGAAATCAGGCTCTCATTGGGGTTGGTAAAAGGTCATTGCTGACAGACACGGAGGTTAAACTGCCGAGTTAAAATACTGTTCATTACCCACTGCAGCTTTTTGCTAACTACACTTCTTTGTGTTACAGTCAAGCAGTACATCAATATGCCCCTCCTCCTAATTCATTAGCAATTGTTGAATTGTACAGAAGGGGGAAAAAGAAGGATTGATCTTTTATATGTGTTTTTTTTTCTCTCCTTTCCGTGTCAGAAACTTTTACATCTTTATACACTCAGTATTAAATACTCTGCTCACAGACTATGCTGTCTGCTTCCGATGAACAGTCATCATTATGGGTACAATTCCTCAAGGCAGAAATGGGCAGCTCGTCTGAAACCCCAAAGGTTTGGGGCTGCTCAAGCAATGGTTTCTTTTCTCCAACGCTTTTTATTAATTGCCCTTTGCATAGTGACATTTCTATATCAATAAACTTGAAATTTCTCTCAGTAACTATGTCATATTCAAACACGTTTGAAGTACAGATCAAGGGAAAAAAATGCTTCTCCTGCAGATGAAGCAAAAATGGTTAAAAACAGACATAACATGCTAAATTGATATCTAGCATAGATAAAATGCCTGTGACCTGTTCGTGCTGACTGGGTTAGATCTTTATCAAACACTATCCTCAGTGTAGATCTCAAGACACTCCCTAATCTAATATTTTATTAAGAAATGTTTAATGTCTGCATTTTTTCCACGATTAAAGAATTTTGATGTATCCAAAAAGAGCCATTTAGAGCAGCAAGGAATCATTGGAGTTCAAATGGAAACAGCAGTGAAGGTTTCACTTGTACCAAAGGCAGTGATTCGGTGGGAATTCTTAACAGTTGAGACCAATTTCCCAAAATGAAATTCCATTCTTTGATTAATTAATAAGTAGATGGGATTCCCTTTATTGAAATGCAAAGCTTTTTTATTTAAAGATAGCCATCTTAAAAAAATAATAATCTTACAGAGCAATAGAAAAATTATTTCTAATCATGAATAAAATAAAGGTTTATTTACATGCACACTACAACAATAATTTGACTCAACAAATTACCATTATCTACTTAAATCTTTAAAAAATGAATTCAGAGATTTCTTCAGGAAAATATATCTTTTTTTTCCTCCTGTATGCTTTCTCTCTCAGTGGGACTGAAAATAAAATGTTATGACTTAAATCACAAGAGGCTAACATCATTTTTAGCAACAAGGGCTGCATAATTTCAAGACTATGAGTGAGTGGCTGACTTTAACTAAAATGTTTCAGTTCTGTGCGTATATAGGTACATAAATAATTCAGAATTAATCCCTGCAGAGGGGACAATGGGAATCGTAAATTATCCATGTGCCGTCCTCAACATTAGAGGCAATGAACCTATAGTAACAAACTATGAGTGTTACTCATTACATACATTTCACAGACACCTTAACCTTTTGAATATTAATTTCCCTCTGCAGCTTGTAGCTAGGCGGCATAATTTTTTTTCCTTTCCCTTCCTGCTTCCTTCTGTGCCTTCATTCTTTCTGTCTCTCTCTTTTTAACCTTTCCAGAACAACGTATCAGTTAAGCTATTGAGTGGGTTGTGAATACTGAAGGAATATTGATTCTTTTTCCAACTAAATAGTTACCGGAAAGCATTTTTTTTTAAAGCCAGATTGTTGTTTCAGTAATATTACATGCAGCACTTTATGTACTCAGAGATTATGTATGTGTAAAATACTGGCTTAGCTATTTGATGCAGTCTGACACATGTAAATCCGTGGCTCATGGCTACCTCTAAACACCAAGAACCCTTTCAAACCCTTCCGCTTTTCCGATGCCAATAGATGCTACAATCATTTTATGGTGTCTAAGTTCCCAAGTTTTCCATTAAAAAGGTGCAAAGTGCATTTCATCAGAACACAAGAGAGATCACAGTAATACAGTTTTTAGCTAACTATTTTTCTCTGAAAACAAAGTGATAGGGTGGTTTTAGTTTTGTTTTGGTTGGTTGGGATTTTTAATTCTAAATGTGCCATGTAAGAATAAATTTTTTTCTAAAAACTATATTCAAAGGAAGATATTAAATAACTCATCAGAAATCATTACACCTATGTCAGAGTCATGAAAACATAAGAAATATATTTTCTTTGGAAGTTTTTTTCCAGAGAAGAGGATTTCAGGAACAACACTAAAACCATACTTAAAAGCTTCAATACTATAACCATACTTAGAGCCTTTTAAAAACACAAGAGGAGTCAATGGGAGGTTATGTGCATGTGCAGCAATTATGAAATAAATTATACAGACACTTGCACATTTCAGGTTTAGCTGAAATTATACTTTGACTGTTCCGTAAACCCTTACTTCTCTTAGGAAACTCTACCGGGGTTTTTCATAAGAGGGTTTAGAGGATCAATATCCATTTGGAAAGCTCATGATGTTATTTCTGTTAAAAAGTGGAACAGAACAATACTGTCAGGATGTTAATCCCCTGGTTTCAAGGGGACTTTATTCATATGAATAAGGGCTGCAAGTTCAGGCTAAGGTCTGTTAGATGATTACTATGCACTCTTCTACTTTCTGCATATATTCATTTATTTTTCTCTAAGTGTCTATTGCTGCTTTGATGGAAACAGGGATGCTGGGCTGAGTAGATGTTTGGTCAGAACGAGTAATAGGTAATAATACTAATTTTTTGGCCGGGTTCTTCCAGAAAATTGATTTGCTGTGTGCTAAAATTATGCCTATGATACAACAGTATGAAGAAAGAAGAAGTTCTGATGCTTTGTTCACATGATTTTTAAAAAAATATTCTCATTTTTTTTGCTGTGCAGGTCCCATCCTCCTACCTTTTCTTCCCCAGATCTCTCTGACATAGTGGGAGGGGTGTGGGAAAAGAATACTAATATCTTTCCCAAATACTATATGCAAAGTTAACCTTGGGTCTAGCTGTCTCTGATTTGTCCATCCTCAGGCTCAAGAAATCCTTTTACAGCAAGGTTGACCGGGGAAATCCGGTGTTTTCGTGTGTGTCTGAAGAGTCACTTGGCCTCATGACCTCAGATTCACAGCAAGACATCTTTGGAGTTTGACTGGTAACACCTACACTAGTCATTAATTGATAAAATAATCCTATACTTTAATATATTTTATGTTGTCATCAGTTTTTCTTGCACAAGATTTTATTTCTACTTTTTATTTTGTAACCTTGACTTTAGGTTCCTTTTATATATAGAAATTGCCCTAATTTTTCACTCTTATTTAGGTTTCAGCACTGTAAGATCATATTTCTTGAAGTCTGTAGGGCTATTCAGTTTGAAATATGGAAGAATCCATTACTTTTCACTCGGCAAACCTGCTTTCTCTGATTCCTACAAGCTTCACATCAAGTGGATTCTTCCTCTTCTCATTTTTTTTTCTCTTAATACTACATTAAAATGCATGTATCATAACATCACACATTCGTTAGGAGATGCCGGCACACGAGAGTATTTTTGTCCCTAGCAAGGAAGATATCTGTAAACTGATCGATTTCACTTTTTAAATTATTTCAGCATAAACAATTCAGATGCAAAAATTCTCTGTGATGGCAAAATATGAAATAAATTGATGTCTTGTCACCCTGTGAAATTCCATTGAAATACCCCAATTTATGCCATTTATCAGAAGACAAGCACTTACTTCTTTCACTCTCTTCAGAAAAAATGTATCACAGAATATTCTGAGTTAGAAATCATGCTAACCACAGTATTGAGCATGTTTACAGTGTTCACAAAAAAACATGATTGTGTGGTTATGCTAAGAAGAAATGAAAAAAAAGCAAAATAAATATTCAAGTGTAGAATTTATGTTAAATGAACTTGCAATCATTGTGTGATAAAAAAATAAATCATGTTAACCCACTTGACTGAGACTTACACAGTTTCTCTTCTCAGAGAAAGAACCCTCATAAACCACAGCCCAATTATTCAATTTCCCTTACTAATTATGGAAACTACTCATTTTGTGGCCTCAAGCACTAGATGATGTATCTCTGAAGGGCAACACAAGATTTATCATAATCTGTGGCTCTCTTTATTTAATGAGAATAAAAATAAATACTTCAGAAGTTCCAGTGTTACAAGTAACTTCAGATTCTAGGTTAAATTTGTTTGATGAGTTCTCTTATACTGAATATTACAACTCAAAGCATTTTCTGCCACAAGATAGTCGCAAGGATCGGGCTATTCATTAAATGCAAAAAAGCCTAAGTACAAAAAAAGAACAAATTTGTCACCAGCCTTAATTGGGCTACAAACCAACATGTACTGCCCACCAAGCTTTGATTATCACAACGTGGGGATGTTATCTGTCATGATCTGTTTAAAGAAAAATTTTAAATACAATTTCATCACCTCTCCGATCAGCGTGAAAATTCATGGTTCATCTAGTTTTGTGAATATTCTAGAGCTGTCCTGAAATAGTGGGTGGGAGGTGCCTAAAAGCACGTGGACTACATCAAGGAAGGTCTAAAAAGTTGACCTGGCACACTTACGTTGCTTTCTGCATTGGGCTTCAGAAGGTTATTTTTCGTTTTGAAAAGAGTCAGACATAAAATTTCCTCTCTGAAAGAAAAAAGCAGCTTTTGTAAGAGGTTCTCCTATGTCCACCTCTTACTTTGAGCTAAGTATGAGAGGTGAGATTCAGATGCCAGCAGATGTTTCTGCAGCGTGTTTACATTTGTGTCTCTACAATCGCTTGCAAAAGTAATTTCTGTGGCACAACAGACTTCATCCTCAAGTATATATCAAGTGAGCATTGGCTCAGTTAACCTCCTAAAAACCTGTTCATTTCTCTCCACAGCTGTAAAAGGAACTTGGATGCTGTGGACAGCTCAAGTTATGCAAGACAAATCACACACAAACTGTCCTAGACTAGCTCAAAATATTTGCTTGTAGCAAAAATATTCCCTTTCATCATCGAATATGAAACAGGTAAAGTTATAGGAAATGGTTTAGTACATATTCAGTGAAAATCTTTTATTATTTACATAAAAGTAGTGACCAAGTTCAAAGCAATGCTGCACTAAGAATCTGAGAAAAAAACTGTATTTTTCGTATCAGACATTTTGCAATCTCAGTTATCTCAGGTTGTTTTTCTATGCTGTTCACTGTTGTTGTTATTTTAATCAACTCTTCATTCTCCTCTCACAGTTTTTTTCCCCCAGATTTTATCCTACTCTTTAGGAAAGTGAGAGAATTGTCTGGAGCTTATGCTCCAACCTTGGATACATTGATTACAACAGGGCAATCAGCAAGCGTCTGGGCACTTAAGCACTATTAACATAAATATAGTCCCTTTGTTTGTGAAATGTTCCGTTCACTGCTGAACTATAAACGTGGCTGCAGTAACTTCTTTTAAATAAACAGAACTGTGTTTATATTTCATCATCGACATATATTTTCCAAGGAAAGTTCTACTAATTATTCTAATTCTCTATCAACCATGCCTTCTCTGTTATTGACAATATTCTGGCTAGTGTCTGGAGCAAATCTGGTCTGATCATTCGCTTAATGTCACACCTTGGCTTTGAGAAAGTTGGGAGAATCTGCGAAAGAGCAAATAAGATGAATGATATGGCCATTGATAAGGGGAATGGCTTGGGAGTTAAACCCAGGTGTGGGCATCTCAGTATGAGAGTATTATGTGAGGAAAAGACTGGTGGAGGAATTGTAAAAAGTTAGTCTTGAAACTTGTCAGTCTAGGCAAACTGAAGTAAATGAACAAAATTTGTAAAAGAAGAAACAGTAGATGATACAGATCATAAAACAAGTTTTGAAAAGACATCGAGGAACAGCCAGGGTTACCTAGTGCTGAACACAGCACTGAGAGATGGTTTAAGGGAAAGTAAGCATACGTTATCTAAAAACTAAGAAAATCTAAGGACTAACAGCATAAATAATGATTGTACATAGAGGATATCATGATCAATAGCTGATGGACTTAATAGATCAGAGAATCAAATACACTATGTTGAAACAAAATTATATGACTCCTCTGCTTCTTGTCTGAGTCTGCCTGAGCACAATCAATTTCCTTTCCAAGAGCAAACATCAATGAGGAGAAACAACCTTGTATTTCCTTACTAAAACAAAACCAAATCCAAACACAAACAAGAAAGTTTGACAAATTAAGATAATATTAAGCACCTGGCACTGTTGATATCAGATGGTTACTGAATGTCTATACTAGAAGCAGTAGCATGTAGGAACATGAAATGAGGTGGGAAAGAGGAAAGGAGGGAAGTGATCTAAGCATCTCTTTATGGATAGCTTTCTATGCTTTTTTTTTTTTCCTAACAAAGAGAATTGATCAACCCATTAAAAAAGTGCTGTTAGAGTATGATTAGAAAAATATAGATAATTACTTGTAGCAAGCTGACTTACTTTTTGAGAAAAAAAAAGGGTTAACATGACATCATCCACTTTGGATGCTGACATATCTATTTAAATCATCTACTTGTTGCAATAAAATATTGTAATACTATATTGTTGGCCGTTCTCACCTGACTCTACATAAGATCTGCCCAAATCTGAGACCGCTAGAGAACATAGTGTTAAGTTGAATTTCACAGGCTCTTGCCCAGTGCAAGTTTGTCACTATTGGTTTTCTAACAGCTCAAACTTTGTGCTAATCACGTCATAACAGAAGAGGTATAGGAAGCGTTAATTCCTTGTAGTGATCATCCTGAATCATACTTAGAGTATAATGTGACACCATAGTTCTTGTGCTGTAAGGACATATCCCGGGTTTTAAGCCTGATATAGTTTAGTCTTCTCTTTTTCATTAATCACTTTTTGCTTATTTACCACCCAATGAACACTACACAAAAGTATTTTTGTAATGTTTTTCAGATGGCAATAAAACAAGTTTCTGTACAGAAAAATTGTGTCCTATGATGGCAAAACCTATATCCATATCTTTTACCTTTGACAGTGGAAGACCCCAGCCACATGCATTGCATTGTCATTGATACATAATACACATTATCTCAACCGTAAGTGCTTCACAACCTACATTCATGTGCAAAAGGAAAAAACATAAAACTCAAAACCAAAACGCCCAAATCTCCTCTATAATACTTTTAGAAGAGAGAAAACCAAGGAATACTTGAAAACTTTAAAAACAATTCAACCTTAAGCAATAATGTGTGAAATCATTTTGATGCACATGAAGCTAACATTGAAAATACGTGCAGCCATTTCCAAACTAAAACAGATTGCTCAGCTTTCTGAATTTTCTGGTTGTCTTCTGCAATAACAACTAGCCCATGGCTACTGGTGCCTGGTGCTGAATCTGTGGGTTCAGGAGACTGTCTCTTTTCACATAACGAAAATCTCCAGCTAAATATATAAGTAATCCAAATAGCAATTTAATTTTCCTAAAAATTTGAATTAAAAGCTTAAACATTGAGGAAAACTATACCTTGTTACTTCTAAGCAGCAAAAAAAGATAAAAATATTTTAGAATGGGTTATAATACTCTGGACATTAATGCATTAAAAAAAATGTTGTGGGTTTTTTTTTTTTTCTGGAGGAACAGGGAATAAATAAAACAAATCCCACTGAAAGATGCCACATTAGAGGCTCATTTAGAAAAATGAGTCAAACAATTGAATAGAACATACATCATCAACAGGAAATCTATCTGATTTGTCTACTTGATTATCACAAAATATAAGTATGTAAGTACAAACCTATTCATTTTTAAATACATAAATGTATACCAATAATACGTTAACAATAGGGATATGAGTGCGATAAAGTAAACAACATTATGATGTCAGAAAAGTAAAGAAATATGTGCTACTTAGTAGTCATGAACAAAAGTTCAATTTCTTCGATTTGTTGGATTTTCAGTGATTGAATAGAGAACTAGCTGGACATCTGGTTTCAGAAACTCTAAGAGTGAACACAAACTCAGGACAAAACACTATCTGAAAAAATATATATATTCTGAAGCATATAAAAATTATCACAGGTAATGCATGATGGTTTTTATGCAGCGAGCTAATTAACAAACAAATAAAAAAAAGTAGCAATTTACACAGATGCCCCGTCAAACACTACAAGGGAAGCACAGATGGGGCACCATCAAGTGGCATAAATGCTCTAGTACTCGTTTATAAAATCTGCATAATTCCTCTGAACATCTGAAGGCCTGCAAAAAAACACATGTAAAAATAATGATGGAAATACTGCCACATATTTAAAATTGCAAATATGTATATGTAGATGATAAGAGAAGGAGTGGTGTTCAGGTCACAGCTGCTTCGTAACTTTCTAAACTTTTATGAAGTTTAGAAGGAACAAAAATTGTACAGATACAAAAGGATATCTTGTGGACAAACACTAAAAATTAGGTCCTTCTTGAGTGCAGACCATTTTTTCAGTCTTCCAAAGTTTTGGTCACTTGGCACTTTTAGGCGGGCTTCATCTGTCTAACTTCTTTTGTTTTTTCAAATTCCCCTAGCTCATTTTAATTTAATTTCCATAGAGAGTCATCTCTGGATTGTATTTATTTTTGGATCCTGGGTTTTGTTCAAAGAAAAACTTCCTCTCATTTGTGGTCACAGATCACTGCATCAGCACAGCTTTTGAAAAAAAGTTCTAGATGGTGAAGTGTAAAATATTTTTAATTTAATTTTTCCATTTAAGAATATTTACTAAAGTGTCATTATCATTTAAACAGAAAAGAATTACATACCACACTGTTATAGCACCAAATATCTGGATCAAGCGCTGCACTGTTCTTAAATGTCTTTTTGTCTATTCCTTTTCTCAATAAGCAGGAGCAAAAATCAAAAGGGTGCAAAAACGCTCCATCAACCCTGGCTTAAAGTGAAATGCACAGAACCTCCCTTTTTGTTATTTTTATAATCAACTTCCTGTGTCATGATCCCTTCAAACTGGCAAAATTCATTCACATGGACGTATGAAATCAGTCGAATGTATTTTCTATTTTGTTAGAAAACACATTAGTAAAATATCTTGCTTTCCCCTTTGTGAGGGGAGTAAAATGCTTCTCCTCAGAGGCTTTTTGTTAGTTTGTTTGCTGCTGTTGAATGATCCTCTGCTGTACAGTGGAAAGGGCATTCCTTTAGGACTTTAAAGGCAAAGTAGAAAAAATGACATGAAAGCCTTGCTTGGATTTGATTGATGCACTCTCATATTTGAAGTTCACTCACAGCTTTGTGCTAGAAGACCAGGGTCACTCCATCTGGTCCTCTAATGATACTGTGCATGAACACTTGCAGCTTTGTAGGCCTTGTTTTAATCAGAGATGGAGAAACACTCCTGACTGATAGTCTTCAGGATCAGGTCTAAACAGAAAATAACATGCTCGATTTGGCCTCTGAAGGTGGGTTGAGCAAATCTTTGTGATGTATTGGAGCATTTGCTGAGTGCAAGCACACGTGGTATGGTTCCTATTTCTGTCGGCAAATACAAATTTTTCACTCAGCAGGCATAATCAGAGCTAACTCGAGAGGAGAAATAACAAAAACTCAACAGCCCTTAGCAACTCAGCATGGCATAGAAGGATTTAAGACTTTAGCATTTTATCTCTATCGGTATGAAAATGTATGAGGAAATCTGAACTTTGGAAGTGCAAATAAACACATTTAACACATTATAAACCAGCTATTCTACCAAAGACTCCTGGATTTTTTCTTTTTCCTTTTTTTTCCTTTACCACCCTCTCCCTCCTGAAATAATAATGCTCGTTCATTAATTTGGGTTTAAACTGAAAACAATTTGTTTTGACAGAGTTACGTTAGAGGTGAGGGAGGAAGTGTACACAATCTATTGTAATCACCTCTAAACTGACAGTGCAGACTAAATCATGTTCTGCATTTCATAATGCTTTACTTCTCTGATGCTCCAGTTTACTTTGCTTCTCTTGGCTGAGACGAATCCAACCCAGTGCTTGAGGTTGCTGAGGGCCTGAAGACAATAAAATCTTAGGTACCCTACCTAAATCTAATTTAGGTAATTGCGTTCTGCAAAAGTAAAACTCACTCTGTGGTTTTAACTAAAAAATATTTGCTTTACCTCCTGCGAACTGCTGGGCCAACGCATGTGGTTTACAAGCACAACCATTTCGCTCTGTGTGAATGTCAGTATATAAGTAGAGGCTTTGGAAAGGAAAAGAAGGAATTTTTACATGAGAGAGTAGACCACTGAGGAAATGGAACAGAAATAAATCCACAAGCTTATATTGACACTGAAAATCATTTGAAGATTTAAGGCCGTGGTTCTTCCTCAGTTTATCTCCCTGTCATCCCTGCCTACATTTGTTTTCTGTATCTCCCTCCTTATTTCTTAATCTGCATCGATTGCATCCCCTCCACACACTGTTTTTCACACTGTGTAGCCTATGCCCTTACAGCAAACAAAGCTTTACTCCTGCCTTCTCTGAACTCTGTCATAGGACTGGTCATCACACACTTGGTCATCACATGCACTTGGATTTTATCACCGCGTTCCCTTTAACATATTCGCCTCCCACAAAAATGTACCAAAATGCACTTCTTTGCAAGAACAACCCAAAAAGTGTGGATTTTGTAGCCAAGCAACTAAATAACAAAAGAAAAAAGAAATTAAAAAAGGAAGCATTTAAGTTGCCCTACATTTAGAATGGCTTCTCTACTTTACTCCAGATTTCCCTTCAAAACAGATTTTTTTGCTAAAGATGTACCATGTAAGCTTTGAAGAGACGGGTTCTGTGTGGGGCAATCTGGAAATGTAGAATTAGAAATCAAGCTTGTAATAGGAAATGTACTTAATTATGAAATGACTGAAAAAATCCCGGAGTAAACTAGTGAATGGGTTTGGATTGACAGATTTGCAAGTGCAAAATGGTAGATTTTCATTTCTTTACCAGAATTTACCTGGTAGTACTGATTTTGATATCAGATGCCAGGCTGTTAGGATCACTATTTGTTTTCACTCCCAGTGAGTTTTCTCCTGTTACATTTAGTATGCCACTAGAAAAAACTTTAGCTGACTAGATCTAACCGCTAATCACTTGCTCAGAGCTGAAAGCAGCAACCTGTTATGAATCATTCTGTGGGTATTAATAGACAATGAGTTCTTTCACATCTTCTAGTTTAATTCTTTCTCTGTAGATAATATTCCTTATTTCAATTACAGTGTTTATCTTCTGAAGACAACTAACCCTCCCTCTAATTGCATTATTCCTAGAAACACTGCTGTGGGTTTTTTTCCGTCATATTTTACAGCTCAGTATGAAAAGCAACATCCTTAAATCTTTGCTACCTCATGGGCCACAAAACTGAAGAAGGAAAGTGTTGTTACATAGACCATAATTTAGTGTCTACATCAACCTGACCTGTAGCAGATGCGTCAGCCTCATTTCAGCTCCATCACAGAGTGTTCAAGCTGTCGCATTGCATTTCCTAAGGAAAAATGAAAAGGATGTTAAAGATTCTGAAATTGAGAGTGAAGTAGCAAAGTCCAGCTGAAGTGCAGAAATTCCCTACAATGAGGCAGTTCAATGACCCACTCACGGTGGGAGTGGTTCTCTAGTGAAAAACTTATCTGAGGACTCTGCCTAGGAGAATGGAGGATGAGATCCAAATCAGCCGTACCATGAGGACAGACCTGCTTTTAACCAGCCA
>NW_009737027.1:0-46772 GCF_000703405.1 Apaloderma vittatum
CTTTTCCAGCCTCAACAACTCTGTGAGCTGCTTTTTTTGTGATTCCAGTCACCACAGCACGCTGCACTTTAGTAGCCAGACAATTCTGGTAACTGTTTGAGCACATCCTGCATACTTAGCTCATTCCCAGCAACGATGACAATTAAAAATAAATAAATAATAAATCCAGGAATCTCACATAGTTTTAGCTTTTTAACCTTTTGCCATTGGATGTGCATTTCAGTATCTACCGAGAGTTGCAGACAATGTCAGCATTACAAGTGACAAGTCAGAGCTCTTACACATAGCTTCCTCGTCCTCTCTGATGCGAAATGTAAGATGAAGACACCATCTATCCATATGTGCAGAGGCGACTGGGGAAGCGGAGAGTCTGGCTGTGGGAGACGTTTGTCTGGGTAATCTTGTTAGGAAGCAACACAATGTTATTTTAATGTCCTTTGAACAGCACCAATTTCAAGGCAGTAATCTGTTTTTGTTGCTTTGCATGCTAGCATCCTGAATGGGCTAGCATTCATCTTCTGGCAGGCCTCCTAGGGCCTCTTAAGACAGGGAATCTTAAAACCGTAGACTGCCAACTTAAATGGATGTTGCACAGAAAAGCTAGCACATCTTTGTTCTTCTGGCATATATACATATACATATACATGCAATTTAGGTAGCAGTTGAAGTGCATGGCTGGAGATGACCAAAAGTTCATCTAATCTAGTAGCAGGAAAAGCTCAGAGAAAGAATGAAATAAAGACGACTGCATATAATGTGATCTTTCCTCAGAAATAACTGATCATCTTCCAGTGATTAATTAGGTAGGCACTTCTTGAACTGTCTCACTTTATCCTTTATGAGTTTATTGAATCCATTTCTGAACACATTTATACCTTTGGTTTTCACACAAATCTTCAGCAAGAATAATTCATCAAATATCATATTAATCAAATGATTCATTTTATGTCATCTTAAAACCACAAAACAAGCACTCACACATTTTTATCCACCATTTCACGTTTGTTTTAATACCAGTTTTTCTACTGGATGTTTTTCACTTGGTTACCTGCTGAAATAGATAATTCTTGTTCTTAAACAAAGCAAACAAGGGGAAAAAGGGAAAATATTGTAATTCTTGTGAGAAAGGAAGACCAGAGAAACTGAGTAACACACAGAGGGAGCACAGTACAACAAGGCACTGAACCCAGAACTGCTCCACATCTCTTGGAGGAACATCTTTCCTTTGAGCTTTTAGCTTGTAGATTTTGGTTGTTAATGTGGAGGAAAAAATTAGGCTGCAGCAGTAGTAGTGTCTTTCAGAAACCTACTTTGTACCCCAAACCTTGATTTGGAATGTGTAGCCCTATCTCTTCTCATTTTCCCCACTCCTACTCCTCACACGCCTTCTCTTGTCATTTCCGCTCTCAAAATACATGCAGCCTAGCACGTACTTTTGTGCAATAATTCTCAATAACTTTTTTCTTTCCAGTTAGGATGGGAAATTTGGAGTTAGAGATTTACTAGTTGATATGATTCAATGGTGGTTTGGCATGTATATTTTTCCTCCTTTTGTAGCTAGTTAGCTGAAAAAAACTCATATTCATCATCATTTCTAAACAACCACAAGCCAGAGATGTTCTGACTGTATCCACGGTTCCCAAAGGTTATTTTCTTGGAAGGAGCAACAGTATTGGCGTGGCAACTGAAGAACGTGATTGCACTTAGCCATGTGAGCATTTCTCCTTTCACTCCTCTTAAATTCAAATAAATTTAACACTTATTAAAGTGTTTTTACAAAGGTATGCACAAGCATCAGCAAAGGCTGAGTGTGTCTCCAACTTAAGTTCACAAGGAGTTATTTTTACAAGCTCTAGTAAACCTCATTCTGAGGAGAGTATATAACCCTACTTGAAAGCTTGATAATAAGTTAAATATAATTATGGAAACATGGAAACACCATCTATAATTTTTGTATTTTAGTATATATAATCTTATAGGGAAGAATATTTTCCAAATTGTACTCAGCATATAAAGTGAATAATAGGTAAGAGTTACTTCCTTTAACTGCTTCAGTCATTAAAAATTCAAATTAGAATCCAAGATAAACTAACTTCAAGAGGTCAAGTTTACTATGAGTTTTATTATCCCCTGTGAAATAGAAACAGAGTTGATAGTTTTCTTCAGGGCAAGAATACATTAGTAATTGACACTAAAAATCTGTTAATTTCATACTCTAAATATTTTAATCTTTCTCAGGAGCTGTAAAACAAGTGGTTTCTTTTCCAGTGTGTGGTGGAGCCAAGAATCCAGTTTTGATAAAGGTCAATTAACAAACTGAGAAGGAGAGATGAAAAAAACTTAGAGGAAGGTTTGTAAATATCTATGTGGTAGTGAACTGTAATGTAGACCTTAGTCTTGAGTGAGTTAACTTTGGTGCTGTCTCGCTGGCCCTCTGCTTATCTTAAGCACACATATGTTTCTGCAGTCCTGCAAGGCCTATGGATTTCGTGGTATTGGAGCCAGAAATGGGCTTCGTTCTATGTGCAAGCAGCATCTAAAATAACTGGATGCTGATGCTTGTTCAGAGGTGGTAGGTGCTATTCATGTGATTATATTCATTTTTACTGTAGAAAATGTGTTCATACACTTTAGAGAAAACAGATCGTGTTTGCTGTCTTTAGCTTACAATGGAAATTATGTAAGGGATTATTATAGGATGTGCACCGGCTGGTAAACTAATTACACTGTGATGTGATCCCTATATGGATCGTAAGTTTAATTAGCTGTCAGGTTCTGTAGCACCCTTGCATATAGGCACCCTTTGGCATTATAAATATAACTAACTCATATACACTAGTCATGTTTGCTGCCTGGTATTCTTTTAACACATTTTTGAATCTTTTTTTGCATACCAAGAAAAGCTGACCTCTTTCTTCAATTTATGCCTTAGCAATTGTGTTGCAAGATGCAATATTATAATCAGGGACCTTGGGTATGTTCTTAGGTCTCAAAAGCATGACTGAGCTACTGTATATGGACTTTTCAAGAGCACCCTCTAAGTCTGAGAGAAAAATAAAGTAGTTTAACTTAGCTTGACTTTCTTCAATCCTGGGTTAACTCAAAATTACCTTATACTTACTGTGGGTAAAGAACACACAAAGATTGTTGCCACAGCTGAACTGAAGTGCAGAAACTTTTCTTAATTTAAGTACTATCTAACACTTATTGGTTTTAGCACTCTATGCCTATAAAGACAATCATTTGAATACATACCTTATTTAAACATGGTTAATAACAGTTCTCACAGGCTTTTATTTCTAGATAGACTTACTATCTACAAAAAGTTGAGAAACACAGAATTTGCTTGACAGCATTCCAATTAACAAAAGAATGATGAAGCAGATGAACACAACAAATGGAGAATGTATTTACTCATACCAGATTTGCCTCTTTCTTTTAACCATCATGTGAGGGGGGTTTTTTGGTATTTTTTTCTCCTGAGGAAGTTGTGGGCTAGAGGGCGGGGTAGCAACACGCACCCCCTTGCATTCCTCCTGGCCCAAACTTGGATGTAACTCAAAGCCCATACTGCAAATCTGCCTGATTGTGAATGGGACATCTGCCATTGTGGTAAACACTAAAATATTATGGGATACATTCCGATTCTGCTTAAATCTGTTTTGCTATAACACTGCTCGTTAGTCTTCACAAGAATGTATACTAGTGACCTATCTTCACCTTGTGTGAAGAACACTCCCTAGGTAGAGCTACTCATTTTGTTGTAAATTAACTTTTTAACAATTTATAGTGATGAGTTTCTTTGAGTTTGGTGGGTTTTATTTTCTTAAGTTTTTCTTCTTTTTAAAATATATATGTTTTGTCTAGCTATTTGATCTGGCTGAGCAGTTAGTCAAATATTTAATAAGAAGACTTTTGCAATATTTTTTCTACTTATTTGTTGTTGTTATGTGTATATGTTGGATACATACACAAATATGGCTTAGAAGCTTGAATCCATTAAAGGAAAGCCAGAAAGGAGAATGTAATCTGGAAATTCTTATCCCACAGAATACGTTTAATGATCACGACGATGAAATGTTTTGGCTAAGAGTGTTAGAACAAATGTGAATTCCTAAAGATTGGCTCTAAAATGTGACAAAACTCCAATTCTCTGCTGGAATCAGGAGGGCTGATCATGTGAGTAAATACAGGAATGCATTTTTGAAAGGCTTTTGATCTCCCACATAAACAATATACACTTCAAATAAAAAGGTTACAGAGCATTCAGAAGTTCAATGTGCAAAAGAACAAAAAGATTTTGAATATAAATAAGTTATTTTGTAAGGCTTCCAGATCTAGATATGCCAGCTTTAAGTTTCAGATTCTAAAAATTGGGTAAAAATAGATGTGTATTTATCAAGGATTATATCAACATTTTTACTAACCTAAGCTAAGGAACAAGGAGTATAAATTAGATTTAGTTCACTAACATGAAAATTTTACTCTAGTGGGAGTGACTTCATTCTTATTCTACAATAGTCTTTCTCTTAGGAAACTACAGCTAAAAGAAAAGAAAGTCTCACTTAAAAAGTATTAGTGTGTATGCAAAAGCGGCCTAGCTATAATCATGGAATATGTGGCCTTTGGCATATGTCTGTGGCAAGGTGGCACACATGTGGAAATATGTTGTTAGATACCTTAAGTATCATTAAGTCACTTTAATTATAGATTGCTCACAGAATTGTCTAGGACTGAGTAGGAAACGCCCCCAAGACATTACTTACCCAGAACAGATCTCTTTCTTGAGAAAGAATTTCTTCCTCTGCAGTCAGTGGATATGAATGACTCAAGTAAACTGAAGAAATTCTGACATAATATGTACAGGAACAAAAAAAACACTAGAAAAAATAATTATATGTATAGTATGTACATATTCATGCTTATGTCTCACTTTTACCCAGATGTTCCTCAACTGAAAATGCAGAAGCAGACCTTCACTCTTGATAGTATGTGAAAAACACACAGTTAAACCCCCATGTGAGTTTTTTAAAGTGCACCCCATGTCGCTAGGCTTACATAGCTCAGCTTCCAAGGAGGCTAAGACTTGTTCAGAAACCCAAATTATCAATTTCTCTTGTTTGGAAAGGTTGAACAACTCAGGGAAATAAACATACTTCTAACCCATTGCTTAGTGACACCTATTTCAAAAACTTATCCTCTGTGGAAGTCCCTGTGAAACAAAACGCTATGACATTTCAGGGGTGTGTAGTTATGGACTGAAGCTGTGCTGGTTCTGAAATACATTTCAGGCTCTGTGCTCTAAGCTTGGAGAGCACAAGCTCACCTCACTGAAATCAGGTTAATCCCTGAAAAAGTGAGAGCAGTCAATGATACTAAAGCTTCAAATATGAATGATCAGGAACATGTGAGGCTGCTGAAAGTACATAATCTCTGTGGGAGGACTTAGGGAAGTGATGAACTGTAGTCCCTTTAATGACTGTCCTTTATAAAGAAAGTTGCTCCAAATGCCTCTTGGGATATATTCTTAGTGTCAAATCTTTATTTTGCCTTCTTATTTTCAGAATAAACAAGAAGGAATTATCTTTTTTTGCTCCTTACAACAATGAAAAGTACTAAATAGTCTGGTGGATTATACACTCTCTTTGACTTGATTCCCAGGAAGGATACAAATGTTTTGGATTTATTATCTTGACCACTTTAAACTCCACTGTCTTCATCAATGTTCTTTAAACAACAGGGTCAAATATAGAAAAGCAACTCATGTATACATTTTACCTATGATATGTCTGGCAACCAGTATGATTTGTCAGATATTCAGTGCTAAAAATTTTTGTTCATTATCTTTTTTGACTCTCTGGGTATTTGTGTGGGAATCATATTGTGAAATTATTCTCTTAATTCTCCATGGTAACAGTCACAGAGTAGTTGTAATAGATTAGAGGATGAAATTTTCCCTTGTAGATCAAGAAAGGAGAAGCTTGTCCTACTTCCTTCTTTAACATTACAGAAATCTTCACACATCACATTTCTGCTGATTTTGAGAAATTAAAATATTTTTCCCAGACACCTCAGAGTGTTATTCAGAGGGTTATTCAGATTCATTTAGGAAGTCTGCTGTTCTGATATTAAAGTGATGGGCAAAAGGAACACTGTTTATGTGTAAAGAAAATGATTTGTGGTCCAGATTGTTCTACACCACACACTTTTGGAAATGGATTTTGAGCAAATCGTTTGAGCAGGTTAATAAGAGATGGCTCTTGGTGCTGCTCTGCCCCTGATGAACAAATATTTTTGGCAACTCTGAAGCCAACCGTCAGCCAGATCGGAGGAAGCTCCATGGGGGAGGTGTTGCTTTGACAGATGCCTGCAGCTCTTGCTTGAATCGAATTGATTGTACATCTGGCTTCCTACAACTATATCACGCAACATGGCACCATCTCTTTGTCTCCCTGCCTCCCACACCCTAGCTCCCCACCTCCCCTTTATTCTACCTCTGATTCTGCAGCTGTGACACTGACTTCATCATCTGGGAAGAGACTCCACTGCCTGCTAAGAAATGTTTTGCAGAAATGTGGCTGCCGTCCAGACGCCTGTTCTTGTCTCATCTTGTACTTCTGTTTAGAGCTTTTGATCTCATTCCTACCTCTGTTGTTTTGCTTGTTTTACTTCTTGTCCTGAGAATCCTGTTGCTTTTCTGGTCTCTAACGCCTTCCTTTCAGTCTTTCTGTTTGCCCAGGCCAAAGCCTCCACCAGCCTGCAAATGGGTTATATCCAGCTGATAACCGTGGTTATCCATCAAACCAAAAGATGTCTGTGATGTTTATGACTGGTAGGTCTTTTTGGCTCTCAAGTTTAAAAAGATATTTTGTGGTCAGCATTGACCAGCATTATGAGAGTTTTTGGAGTGTTATGCCTTGCTTGAAATACACTGTTTATAGTGCGATGGCTCTGTGTTAAGTTGTTAAGTATTTTAAGTATTACTATCTTTATACTGCTCTTTTTAACCTCTAGCCCTTACAGATTTTTAAGAGTTGGTCCGTGGAACATTTGAGTCCTTGTTCTGCAGTCCTTCCCTAAGCAGAAAATCTTCTGGTTTTGCATAGTCTGAACCATTCACGTGGGTTAGTGAGTTTGTAAAATGTTATCACAGAGCCAGAATATTCATGCACATTGAATTCTAAACCACTGTAGAACTTGCAGGTTTTATTTTTAACTACTTTTTCCCCTGACAGTGGCATAATTTGTAATCACCTTTTTTTGCTTAAGAAAGTGTGAAGTATTTTGCATGAACAGCTATGTACGTTCTGCTTTGGTTTTTTTAATGCAAAATAAAATGAGTTTTACTCTGAGGACTCTGATAAAGTAACTCGCATGCTAAATAGTCTGTTTTGTCATAAAGCAATCCACTAAAACTTAAAAAAGATTTAATTAATTGTAGGTGACAAAAAGGTTACTCAAGAATTTTTAATTTCAATTTTATTTTTTTTCTCAAGATGTGTATTGTAGGTTGGATGACTGCAATGAAGTACTATTGGAAATTTTGAGGAATCAATAAAAAATCCATATGAACACAAATGGAAAAGGGCCGAGGCTTTATGTACTTTATTTACCAAAGCAACACACTGAGCTTGAATGAATGTGCAATATTGACAAAATACTACAATATCTTCTTCAGAATATAATACATCAGTGCAATAAAGGATAACACCATGGTGAGACCAATTGGTGAGTAATAGAATGAAGAGTGCACACAGTTAAAGGAATCTTCACTATTCTCTGGCTAGACTGTCCCTAATGGTGTATGTGCACTGTCCTAGTAAAACCAACCCAGCCGCAAAAGAGAGAAATCTCGAACAGCTCATGATATATCAACTCCACATTTTTTCTTTGCTTAAAGTGTAGAGCAAGATGTGATAAGATTGTCTACAGTCCACCATTGGGTAAAGTGCTTGCATTTTGGTTTATATCCAGCTCTTTTTTATGAACCTTTACAAGAAGGACCATGGGCACCCCTTACAATAGCATTGGGTTTTTTTTCAGAATTTGAGTTAAACAATCCTGTTGGCACAGGTTCTAGTACTGTACTTCACTTTCACGTTGTCAGAACACTGGCCACAAGTGAATACATTTGTGCAGATATACTACTTAGTGATATTTTTTCCGTTGGTTCTGTGCTATACATTTGCGCAGACAAAACTATTACAGGAGCTTGCAGTTCAAAGGTACATATCCATCCAGTATCAGTATAAGATGACTGGAGCTTAAATTTTAGCCACAAATTTCACTGAAATGTTGCATTTCAACAGCAGCAGCAAACAAATAAAAACCAACAATCTATTTTCCAGGCAGTTCTACATAAGCAGATATTTTTGAAATATACTCAATGCTTAAGATAAAGGAATATGAGATATATTTTCTCTCAAAAAGTTATTATGAAGAGTGTTATGCCTTTTGTAAGGGTTCTTCATTTGTTACAGGTTTAAGAACATCCAGTATGAAGTGCAGACATTGTCTAGGCTATATGAGAGACTCTTAAAGAATTAGTAAAGTCCACAGAAGATGTATGACTAAGTTTAGTCATGAATATATGTAGAAACTGAACTGCTTCAAAGAAACCTCAGTCAGATCTCCTGGCAGTTTTTTGATCTCTTCCATATAGCATAGAAAGCTTTTGTGAAGCTCCTAAAATATCTTTTGTGCCTTACAAAGATGAATTCAGAATTAGTCCTTCTTCCTCTCTGCCAGTAACCTACAAACCCACTTTTGATGGCCACTGATCAAGAGTATGTAAAGACACAGAATAAAATGAAAAAGGAAAGATTAGAATCACAGAATCATAGAATCACAGAATCACAGAATCATAGAATCACTCAGGTAATTGAATTTTAAGGGGCCTTTAAAGGTCATGTACTCCAACCCTGCTGCAGTGAGCAGGGACATCTTTAACTGGATCAGGTTGCTCAGAGCCCCATCCACCCTGACCTTGAACGCCTCCAGGGATGGAGCCTCCACCACCCTTCTCTGGGCAACTTGTTCCAGTGTTTCATCACCCTCATTGTAAAAAACCTCTCCCTAATGTCTAATCTAAACCTACCCTGCTCTAGTTTAAAACCATTGCTCCTCACCCGATCGCTACACATCCGTGTAAGCAGTCCCTCCCCAGCTTTCCTATAGCCCCCTTCAGGTAGTGAAGGATGATGTAAGGTCTCCCCAGAGCCTTCTCTTCTCCAGGCTGAACAACCCCAACTCTCTCAGCCTGTCCTCGTAGGAGAGGTGCTCCAGTCCTTTGATCATTTCTATGGCCCTCCTCTGGACCTGCTCCAACAGATACACATCCAGGCCTTTGAGACCTCCACAGCTGGACACAGGACTCCAGGTGAGGTTTCACCAGAGCAGAGCAGAGAGGCAGAATCACCTCTCTCGACCTGCTGGCCAAGCTTCTTGTGATGCAGTCCAGGATACGATTGGCCTTCTGGGCTGTGAGCACACATTGATGGCTCATGTCCAGCTTTTCGCCCACCAGCATCCCGAAGTCCTTTTCTGCAGAGTTGCTCTCTATTGCATCATCCCCCAATCTATATTGATAATGAGGATAATTAAGATCAGACTGCTACTAGATTGTCTCTTCCGTCTTTATGTCTTGGGATTTATGCCTTTTAATTAGTGTTACCTCTATTCCACTTTTGTTTCTTTTAAACTTTTCATGAGTCTTCATAAGTTTAATGGAATAATTTTATTAAAGCGAGGGAGTGGATAATTTTGGAGAAAGTATGGATTTGTTTAAAAAGGAATGTAATAATATATAATAATATTTGTAGAGATGGGACATACTGGAATCACCAGTCTGGGGCTATTGTCAGAAGAGCTTGTGACTTTTAAAAAGAGGGCCAAAATTTTTTTGAAAACATTGTCAATGACCATGGTCTGGTCTTATGTGTATGCATTATTTTGAAGATACCTCACTATTGGACATAATATTGGAGTTAGCTGTGTCATAGAAATAAACTATTTGGGGAAAATACAAAGAGCATGTGTACAATGTGTTTGAAGTATGCTATTCTAATGATACTGGCTTACAAGGAAGAAGTTAATTCTAATGCATTTCTCAAAGTAAACTACTATGAGAGCCAGTTGTCTTGCAATTGCAAGACAAAGTAAAGATAGTGGGTTGAAAGCTAAACAATAGCAATCAATGACTTTTTGAATAACAGGGAGGGCAAGTAAAACCAATTCTAGTGGGTTTATATGGTTTTCTGGGTAAGCTTAAACCTGACATTCACGACCTCTAAGAGAGGAAAAGCATGTACACATGCATCTGGAATATAATATATAAACAATCAGGTTCTTAAGCCTACTTCAGGACAGCTTGTCTCTGTTCAGTCTTTGTGAATTGTTTATTCTCAAACATTATTACCAAAGAGTCATTCTAGGTCAGCCACTATCCACAGACCAACCTGGCTCTCATATGTCCCCCTGAAAAGAGCCCAGGGCAGATCCTGTCTTCCAGAGAGGTTCTCCCACCTCTGATACAAGCAGGACAGAGTTCAGGAGCCCCATCTGCTGCCATGAGTCATCACTTTGCATCTCCCAGCAGGATCAACACCTGTTAGCAGGGTGAGTTCGCTGAAGAAAAGCTGCCAGCTTGTTACATGAGAATAATAGCAGTGCACGTTGTACAGCTAAATAATAAACAGAAGATTTCAGTAAAATGCAATATCTCCATAAATCTGTCATCTGGGGGATACGGCTGGAAATGCCTGTATCGCACCCTTCTGTGCAAAATTACTAACTCAATGTTATCAGTGAATTCAGAAAGCCAATGCTTACAAAACGAGCAAGTATCAGCAGAGTCAGCTACTGGAAATGCATGCAGGTAGGAATTCTTTTGTGGCACTTCTGTTTATTTTAGGTGTCACACCTTATCCCAGGCTGAACATTAGCCATTTCTGTAATTTTCTTTATTCACTCCCAGCTATTCATTAAACACTTTTTACTTTGTTCATCTTTACAGTTTCAGCGCCTTAGATATGCTTGTTAAACTCCCTTTTTTGGCTTAATGCACTTTGGAGAATGAATTCAATTTAACTATGATAGCAAAGATGCATGATAGATCCTGAAGATTAAATGAGTCTGGAGAAAGTCAGTAGCTCTTGATTGGACCTTAGCAGGAAGATCCCACTCACTGTTATTATAAAAAATGTGTTTGCTAAATTTCTTATACCAAGGTAAAAGAAATGCTAGATAAAGTGTGATTTTCTAGTACAGTGTGAAGTTTCTAGAAATTTTCCCATTTTTTAATGTTGAAGCATAATGTTTATGTTACATTTGTCATGGCTTCTGAGTGTGATAAGCTTCCTGAATTCCTCCTCTTAGTGTCCAAGGCTACTGTATGATTGTGAGTATAGATATTGATTGTAGGACAGTGGCCAGGAACATAAGATAGGTGGGGGGTTGAGTGAGTGGAGGAGGGCCCTAAAAGAACAACTGTATTTACTTACCTGTGCTAACTGGCTTTTGGGGAAAGTGAACCCAAATTCGTTCTTTAATTCTGGGCTTTGAGATTAGCACTACATATGGTACTTCCAAAGACTAGAGGCTGTTGAAATTCTTGGCTAAAGTGGATGAATCTTTGATGGAGTCATCCTTGTTTTACAGCAAGATTGAATAAGGCTTATAATATCCTATACATAACTTAGCCAGACTTTGAAAATATCCATTGTAAAGGCATCTAAATGAATCACATAAAAAAAAATCAGAATGCTCACCTGGCTTAAGATGAGCTCATTAATGCATAGGTGTAGTGTAAATAAATACATATAAACTCAGTATGAAAACTGATGCGCAATGTAGTTATGAAACCTCATCCAGTATTAATGACTGCTGATGAGCAGTCAATTACCATGCCTTGATCCAGAGAAGGATCTTACATTCCAGAAGCCACTTGAACCATATTTACTCAGACACATCCAATAAAAGCCCATTCAGCTCTAGTGCTCTTTAGGCTGATTTCCTATGGAAATTCTCCAGCCTGCTGTCTGACTGGGTGGAGAACCGTAATCTCGGAGATAATTGCGTTTGAAAGATTTTGTGAAAGTAGTGTCTGGTGCAGAAGGGAGACATTTCAGGTGACCTGACAAAAGAAAAGGCTTCCAGGTGAGTATACATCTTCTTGGAGATTCCCTGGTGATGGAAAGTTTCTCGGTGTTTGAAGCGTCCCTTTGACATAAGAGCTGGAAGACTGCAGCTGCCTGCCTTGCCTGTGCATAGGGCTGAAACAGTATTTTTTCTCACAGTTGTCTGGTCACAGTGAGTGTGGCTCCTCAAAGGACAGAGCAGCTCCCTTCTAAATTGGAGGGAAGCTGTGCAACTGAGCAGCAACAGCTGTCCTATAACTTGCGAGCTTGTGAGCTATGTAGGGCAGGTGGGGAAAAGTCTGCTAGATCCCTTAAGGTCTTGGCCTCCAGCCACAGTATGTCTGCACCTGATGCAGAGCACTTGGCTCGAAGGACTGAGACACAGACACATAGGAGAGAAAGCAGCGCTAATTCCTCTAATCGGAGAGGCATTTGTTTTATCACATTTTGCTGCAAGAGAGAACGAGTCCTGCAGGGTCAGACTACTGCTATTTGCCATAGAAGAGCATTCAGAGCTCTTAACTCCAATTGTGCTCCTGCAGAGTCTCCATTCAGGCTTGTCCAGGAGAGTAACAGGCCAATTTAACCTGCTATGCGGCATGCAAGAACTTGCCTTATGTAACCTGCTACTCGTTAATAGCTCTGGCTTCCATTAACTAACCATAGTAATTCAGAATTTAACAGAGAAATGTAAATTGAAAATATGAAACACAAAGGAATTCAAATACGTAGGTGTTGAGGGCCTTGGGTTCCCTAGTGTAGGCTGGAGAATGAGGCAGCGGCTGGTCCTCTCTCAGGCACTGTTTACCATGTAAATCAATTGAACCAAGTGGAAATAGCTCTTAAAAACTCCTGTCTAGCAGAAATGGAACTTGATGGCTTAAACTTGTATGAACATATTTCGAGGCTGTCTGGAGCTTAAAATACTGATCATGCTGTGAATTGGAATCTTCTTTTTCTTGTTGGTGTTGTTAACTCCTTGTTGTCACTGGGTGACTTAACTCACATGGTCTGATTTTTATATATTTGGCAAAGCTTTGTTTGTTTTCAGGTTTCCACAGCTTCTGAATAACACTTTTATAAAGTTTTATAAATGTTGTTAATGGGTCTTCTCTCCAGGGTTTATCACGGTGAGATCCCAGAATGTAAAATAACGCCTCTGTATATTTTAGGCAAGCACTAATCACTATGGGAAATGGAGGATCTGTGGCACAGAGGAGTTGATCTGTCTCATTCTCTCCCCTATCATATTTAAAATTTGATACAGAGGGTTTTTTTGTTGTCATTCTGAACTAAAAGTCCCTGATTTTTTTACCTTATACTTAGAGCACAATGGTATTTTCTGTGAACTTTATTTTAACAACAGAGCAAGGTAATTGTGTTGAGATCCATTTCAAATATCTCTAATGAAATTTGTTTCTTAAAATAGCTATGTGTGCTTTTTTCTACTGTTCAAATGATACAGAAAACACAAGCCTGCTAATTATTCTAGTCATCCACTTCTTTTGGCAAGATAAGGCATTTGATAACTATGGGCAGAATTTTCAAGCTTTGTGAACCATTAAATAGATCAAGGTAATGGGCACACTAGTAAATACGTAAGTCTGAGTCTTTGCTTTCTCTGTGTTTCCCTCAAACTCAAAAAAAAAGATAATAAATAAGATTCTGACACACATAAGGACCATAGTTCTGATGCAAATTAAGTTTAGGGAAAAAAAATATGTGCACCCTCAGCAAGTTTGCAGTTGACACCGAGTTGAGTAGTGCAGTTGACATGACAAAGAGATTGGATGTCCTCCAGAGTGACCAGGACAAGCTGGACAAGTAAGCCCAGGTGAGCTTTATGTAGTTTAATAAGGTCAGTGCAAGGTCCTGTACCTGGGTCGGGGCAATCCTTGTTATCAATACAGACTGGGGCACGACGCAATAGAGAGCAGCTCTGCAGAAAAGGGCTTGGGGATCCTGGTGAGCGAAAAGCTGGACATGAGCCATCAATGCACACTCACAGCTCTGAAGGCCAATCGTATCCTGGGCTGCATCACAAGAAGCTTGGCCAGCAGGTCGCGAGAGGTGATTCTGCCTCTCGTGTCCAGCTGTGGAGGTCTCAAAGGCCTGGATGTGTATCTGTTGGAGCAGGTCCAGAGGAGGGCAAAAAAAATGATCAAAGGACTGGAGCACCTCTCCTACGAGGACAGGCTGAGAGAGTTGGGGTTGTTCAGCCTGGAGAAGAGAAGGCTCTGGGGAGACCTTACAGCATCCTTCACTACCTGAAGGGGGCTATAGGAAAGCTGGGGAGGGACTGTTTACAAGGATATGTAGCGACGGGGCGAGGAGCAATGGTTTTAAACTAGAGCAGGGTAGGTTTTGATTAGACATTAGGGAGAGGTTTTTTACAATGAGGGTGATGAAACACTGGAACAAGTTGCCCAGAGAAGGGTGGTGGAGGCTCCATCCCTGGAGGCGTTCAAGGTCAGAGTGGATGGGGCTCTGAGCAACGTGATCAAGTTAAAGACATCCCTGCTCACTGCAGGGAGGCTGGACTAGATGAGCTTTAAAGATTTCTTCCAGCCCAACACATTCTATGATTCTATGATCTTGTCATGCTCCAATTCTGTATTATTGTGCATTAGAAATGACCTGAGTGTCAGTGCTATTAACAACCTTTAACCTCTATGTGAAATCACGCTGAACAATGAAGGAAAACATGGACTCTCACACTTAGTAAGCTTGAAACATATTCTTGTGTCAGCAGGAATAAAAGTTCATTCTAGACATCTGAGGTGTTTCAAACATTGGTTTGCTATCTTCTGAACCTTTAACCGTGTATTTTTGCTGGAATATTTCATTTGGGAATAATTCAGACGTTCAAAATAATGAAATGAGTGGGAGTTTTATACATTCATTTAAGAAAACTAGTTTGTAGTTCCCATCAGATTATATTATTCATGGGGTTAAAAAAAAAAGTAGATAGAAATCCTTATTCAACTTTTTACTTAATATTTCATGTAGGCCATCTCATTTTAAGAACAATGGGGAATTCCCTGAGTGAAGACCAAGCAAACAAATATAAAACGGAAAAACAGCTGCACATCGAAAGAAGAGATGTCTGACACATAAGTTTGGACTGGATTCAAGAATGACTTTGTTTCTTCAACGTAGAAGGCCAACCTAGATGATCAGAAATGGTCTATGGCCTTAAAAACCCACAGGAAAAAAAATTATTGTTGACTTTATTATACTGCTGGACATTGATGGGGTAGGTCTAGAAACACAGAGGCTAAAGCTGTCTAGAAGAAAACAATTTAATAAGGAAGAAGTGTAAAAATAATTATTACTTCCTCTGATGAAACAGATACAAATATGAAATAATACTCTTAGATTTTTTACGTTGTTGATGTTTGTTTTCTGTAATATTCAAGTAATGTTCTTACTCCTCTCCATTTATAATTTAATTTGTGACCATATATATAATGTTTTGAGGCACTTACTTTCTGTTCTCTCTGTATTGCTATTTTAATGCAAATGATTACCAAATAATGACATTCTACTTCAGAAATAATCTCCATTGTTGCAGAATCTGCATCTGATAATTGAATATGACTAGAACCGTGCAGCCAGAGCAGAAGGTACAGATGTATAACAGGGATCAAAATCAATTATTGGGATGCCTCGCTCACAACAAAAGCGAACTATGGCTATTAACATATTTTTTCTTAAAAAAAATAAAAGAGATAACTCATAATGTCTTTAAAATTAAAACAAAAAATGTACTGTGAATTCATTTTTTTTCAGGTGACACTTAATCAGAGTAAAAGTCAGCCAGAGTAATTGTTTTTAAACAATCACTGTATCCTCATATTGTTTCCACCAACTTATTAAGCATCTCTGAATACAATATGGTCTTATGAGATGGAGAGATGAGTGAGGTTGTGAATTATGGAAGAAATTCTTATTGTCTTCTGAGAAAAGTTTATGACTTTGAAAGTGATTGACTCTACAAGTTTCTTCCACCCAGGAAACTGACTGCTGCCATGATTTGTATACTCATCTATCTCCATTTGAACCTCTATTTTCCACCTTCTCACGTACACACAAAGGCACATATGTGTACACACACACACACATATTCACATAAAATACAGAGAAATTATTTTTTAGTTTTAATTCATTTTACCCCAAATGCCAAGTATTTTTATAGGGGTTTTTTTTGTCTCTTTGGTGTCACTTTCTCTTACAAGGCACAGGCTGCATAATCAGCCAACTACTCTGTAATTACGTTGCAAAGACTATGTAAATACCTAATTATTTTCATGCAGATTACTTGATAATTATACCACCAGTTACGAAGTAATTCAAAGAATAATTACCATGTAACTTCCACTTTTTAGATGTGAGGATAAGGTTTTGTTTTAAAGATATAGAGAAGTGCATAATTATCCTGGGGTTACATTCTACTCAGATTGTCGATTATCCTATATTTTCAGTATTATTATATGGCTACTGGGCTCAGTATCATGTTATCGCAATCTGAAAAAAATCTTTGCTCTCTTCGTAATGAGTATTAGACAATGTTAGTGTTAAGTTTTTTCTACTTTCCTATTAATTGAAATATGTGTAAGATTTTTTTTTGACTGTCAGGAAGAAAATGTCTTTTTGTACTAAATTGTACTGTGTTTTTTGAAGAAGAAAATGACATGGGCTCAGATTCTTAAAGAGCGCTGGACATTAAAGAGCTTAATTATGCCAGATATATTTTTTTTAATTTCTAGAATGGGTACCATAATGCACAGTTTATAAGAATAGTGATGTGTCCCAGAAAAGATGCTGTTCCTCTTGTAGGTTAGCCTAGAGGGAGAGAGAGTGATGGGTGTCAACTACTGTTCTGGGGACAGAGTTGTCTTCTTGCGTTTACAATTGCATAAAATAGAAATTTTTTTTGGATAAAATATACAACGAATGCTTTCCAGTGTATGAAATGACTCCAGGACTGTAATTTCATTTCTACCCATGAAGCTACAGATTAATGAATTTGTTGCCTTTTGGCCCAGGTAATCTTTCATTACATTGTAGAAAATGGAACTACTTGAATAACAAGGGATGAGAATGCTCTTTTTCTCCTTCTGAGAAACCTGGTATCTTGTGTGTTGGCTGTAGTCACTGGAGAAAGAACAGGGTGTACAGAATGATTTATTTCTATTATAATGCCCAAATACTCTTCCAATTATCTTGATACTGAATTTAGATGCAGTACACATCACCATGGAAGTAATAAGGCTGCAGACAGAGGATATAACCCCAGGCTATCTCGTAGTAGACAGTAGCTGAGCAAAAGGATGAATCCCATCTGTGAGATTATGGAGGAGCAATATCAGGCACAAGCAAAATAAATGATTGCCTGTATCAGCATGTTGATGGAAGAGTTGCAAATTCATCATCTGCCAAAGAAGATATCTGGTGAGCCTCACATTAGTGACAGCAGCCTGTGACTGCCTGGTACCACCTCAGCCTGTGTCTTTTGACACAGCTCTTCCAGGACAAGTCCAGCTGTGGAGCCTGAACAAGGCCTCTACCATTAAGAGGAAACAGTGGAACCACTGCTTGAACTTTTATCTTTGTAATGCATGCTTCCACCCATGCAGGTAGCAGGTGACTCTGTGTCTGAGGGACAAAATGAGAAGGACGAAGCCTGTACCTCCTTTCTTTCATAGAATCATAGAATCATAGAACAATTCAGGTTGGAAAAGACCCTTGGTATTATCGAGTCCAACCATTGACCCTACACTACAAGGTCACCCCTAAACCGTATCACCCAACACCCCATCTAAACGACACTTGAACACATCCAGGGATGGCGACTCAACCACCTCCCTAGACAATCTATTCACCCCCTCCCCAGGCAGTCTGTTCCAGGGTCTGACCTCTCTTTCCTTGAAGAATTTCTTCCTAATATCCAGCCTAAACTTGCCCTGTTGCAACTTGCAACCATTCCCCCTGGTTCTGTCCCTCATTACCTGTGAGAAGAGACCAGCACCAACCTCCTTTCAAGTAATTGTAGAGCATGATGACGTCCCCTCTCAGCCTCCTCTTCATCAAACTGAACAGACCCAGCTCCCTCAATCGCTCCTCATAAGATCTATTCTCCAGGCCCTTCACCAGCTTTGTTGCCCTCCTCTGCACTCACTCCAACACCTCGATATCTCTCTTATGCTTCTTGGCCACCTGGGCACACTGGGCACACTACTGGCTCATATTCAGTCGACTGTCAATTAGAACACCCAGGTCCTTTTCTGCCGTACAGCTTTCCAGCCACCCTTCCCCAAGCCTGTAGCATTTCCTCTCCACTCATCTGACTGTGCTGCATTTACACAACAGAAAATGGGCATCACTCCCTGATGCAAATGAGGCAGAAGGGGAAGCTCACTGAGTGATGGCTGATGCTTGTGGGAGCTGCCCTAGGACTGCCACACATCTAAATTTTACCAATAAGTTATTTTGTTGATAAAAGATAGAAACATGGTATTATTTACATTGCTGAGAAATCCGGAATGGATCATAAAGTCATGGAAGGGTTTGGGTTGGAAGCGACCTGAAAAATCATCCAGTTCCAACCCATCTGCCATGGTCAGGGAGATCTCTCACTAGACGAGGTTGCTCAAAGCCTCATCCAACCTGGCCTTGGACACTTCCAGGGAGAGGACTTCCTCAGCTTCTCTGAGCAACCTCTTCCGGTGTCTCGCCATGCCCATTGCTAACGTCTGCTCTAATTTTACTCTCAGTTTCAAACCATTTCTCCTCATCTTATCACTACACTCCTTGATAAAGAGACCCTCCCTGTCTTTCCTGTAGGCCCCTTTTAAGAATCTTGAAACTATTTTCATTAAGAGGCTGAACATGTTATGGTAGTTCGGTTGCTACAGCTGTGATTATAGTGTAAAAAATCTGTAAAACACAATTTCATAGGCATCAGGATCTGTTGCATTTACTGTAAGGATGCAAACTCCATGCATGTAGGCATGCAAGATATCTCAAAATCATCTTGTTAAAGAATGAGGTAGCCACCAGTTCTGAATGCAATGTACCTTTTCTCTGCTGCCTCTGCAGCAGAGAACTTCACCAGAACTATCAGAGATATCTGCTATACTTCTTTTTACTCAGGCGAAGAAACCTGGAGAGCCATGTTTCACTCTTGCTCTTGCACAATACAAATGACTGCTGATATTACACCAGTGCGAGTCTGGCTTGGAGGGAGATTTACTTCAGGATTGTTCAGCGTGCTTTTCCTTAAAAACCTTTATAAATCCAGTGTGCTACCCAGGCTCTTAATCAAGGCTTGTCCATGTGTGCATTCTTTTATAGTCTGTAAAACAGAAACTAGTCTTTCATGTATGTATGTGTATCTATTTCCTATCTACATACATGTATTTAAAATACATGCACCTGTGTATTTTTTGTATCCACATGCACACAACATACAGTGGCTGATCTAAGGAGAAAATGTCCCATTGTAACTGAAAACTTGCAGTCAGATACCTTAGTATCATATATCTAATCCACTCAAACTGCCAGACAGCATGTCCTGAGGCTCCCTGATAAGTTTCAACCGGTACCTTTCAAAAGCATCCCGCCTGCTGACAGCATGGAGCTGCTGAGATGTTGTATAGGTGACAAAAGGGGCCAAGGCAAATCTGAGCTGCCAGGGAACCTCTTGGCTAATCTGTAAGAACAGGTTGCCAAAGCATTTTGTTTCATTGGACTGGAGGACAAGCAGATCTAAGATAATTTTTTATGTATTTTCAATGTTCCAGCTTTTCCCATTCTTCCTATGGCAACTGGCCAATACTTCCGGTGTAAAATGTACTGTCAGGACCAAGGCCATTGTGCTTATTTGGCAAGATTTAGATGTGGCTTACTGCATTGTTTTAAAAATCCACTTGGGTTGTTAATTCCATCCTTTCCCAGCCTGGCTGTTCAGATGTGTTGTTTTTGGGAATAGGTTCAGCCAGCTGGTATAGTAAATGATGAAGAATAAGAGTTAGACCTTCTTACTCTCACTGGATACTTCTTTTAGAAAAAGCCAGATATATGAGATTCATTCTCTGTACACTGAGACAACCTGTCCTTTCCTGCTTACCCCTCAAAGCAACGTGTGCAGTGAGAAACACGGAGCTGCGCTGTGAAATAGCAGGAATCTACCTATTCCCAAGGAGGGATATTGGTCTCTGATTGCTGCAGCTGTTCAAATGATTCAGGCACTGAGTAAACCATGACTCAGAGCACTGTTACTAGAGCAGCTCAGTCTCCCTAATGGTGAATGTCTGACTTGCTAGGTATGATTTCTCCAGGAGATGTATGATGTAGGATTCTGGAGAGATACCACAAGATGTGTGTGGGTGTTACAGATGGCAAAGGAGCACGCGTGCAGAGCTAGAGCACATGGAGCCTTAGGGTTTGCTGTGCTGTATTTAATAACAACCACCAAAAAAAGTCTTTCTGCATTAATGACCCTCTAACACCAGCTTTCGCTCTGCACCCTTGTTCTCTAATGTGCTTCATTTTCAAAGCTAGAAGTAAAGGGAATGGAGTACCCATCTCATCAAAAGCTGCTTTCAAAAGCTATTTTTGAAGCCTGGATGTTGTAGCAAGGCTAGGGAGTATTCAAGTGATGTAGCATATGGTCGTGGTGCCACTAACTCTCCTGTTGGAATCACAGTCCATGTGATAAAGTTGGTGGTTTTTTTCTTTGAATCAACTGCTCAAAGGAGGAAGTTATATGAGACCAACAGCTATGTTTCTGAAAAGAAAGTACATTTTACAGTTTCCTTGGACAATAAATAGTCAGCAAGACTTTACCATGGTCTTTTAGAACAAAATGTTCAAATCTTAACAAAATAGGACAAAATCAGAAATTCTTAGGAAAAAGAGTTAGTTTAAATTATTATTGCAAAACATGGCAGTGAATCCAGTGGCCAAGATGCAGATGTTTAATGCTGCAGAGTACACAAGACATTCATTGACTGGAAGATGTGGCAAATAGAGCTGACCCAAACCTCTCTGGAGAGCAGGCAGAGTACTTGACATTTATTTTTGTAGTAGGTGCCTGTTTTGAGGTCACTGAACTCCACTTCTGATTTCAGCTGATGTGAGTTGTCTCACCAATCCACATCTCACTAATCCACATCTTGCAGGTGATGTGCCATAAACAACTTGCAGAAATCTTACTCTGCCCTCCTTCTGCTCAGTTTGTCTTCTCCTCTCTGCATCATGCTCACCAGGACTGCATCCCTGGCACCAGCTTCAGTTTTAGCTTGTGTTTCCACCTCCCTGTTCAGTTCTTCTCTTTGCAAAAATAGGGAGATTGCAAGGAGTCGTCTGAGTTCTGGAAAAACTCTGATGGTCACTGTAAAGGTCAACAAAGTAACTGGAGAGATGCTGGAGTAGCTTGAGGGTTTATTAGTTTCTAACAGAATCTTGGCTACTCTGTCTGATCTCTGTGAGAAAATGTTTCTCGGGTTATACATCATCCTGGTGTTCTTTTTTATGCCCACGCAAGAAAAAATGCAATGCCAGCACCTCCTCTGGAAAGCTGAATTTTAGTCCTGACTGGCCAGAATTTACAAAAGCAGGCACAAAAGTTAGCTGACTCAATGAGCTGCCGATTGCAACTGCCTCCCAGCATTTTGCCGTGAGGGAAACTATTCTGAGTTACAATGAATGACTGGAGGGCATGACATTTAATCAAACAGGTATAGTATACCTATGCACTTTTTTCTTTCAAACTGTAGAAAAGAGTCTAGGCAGATAAATGAAACAAATCTATCTTGAAGCTTTTCCCGGCCTGGACCCCTGCCTTGGCAGTTCCTGTTCAATACAGAAAAGAGGTCTGGGCACCTATCTTGTGTCCAAAACATAATCTTTTTGTGTGTGTTTGGATATGTTCAAATTCTACCTTACAAGGGACTGTTTATATTTTTTTCTTCTGCTAACAACTAGATAACAAAGGTAATTTAGTGGATTCAGGTTTTTGTAAATGTATGCTCTCATTTATTTATTTTTATCACACAAGTATTGCATGTGTGACCTACTCTAGGTGATCCTGCTCTGGCAGGTGGGTTGGACTAGATGATCTTTAGAGGTCCCTTCCAACCTCTGACAGTCTATGATTCTGTGATATTGCTTAGTAAACATTACAAGGATGTTCAGTCTGCTCTCTATGGCTATTTAGATTCAAAAGGAACCGTAAGAGAAGAAGTGAATATTCAGTGGATTTTTTGAATGCTTCTTGTACCAACTACTTCATCTCATAATTTTCTCCGAGGAGACACACTGCATGATTCACTGAAGTCATTCACAACATTTTATATTGACTCGCACCTTTGCAAATTGTATGAAAATTCATGTAGTCTCAGAATTAGCCAGTGATCCTTAATGTTTTCTGTACAACTCCATGTGGCATTTTATAAATGGATTTAAGATTCCAGAGTGTTTCAAGTCAAAAAGCTATTAAGCCAGTCTTTTTTTTTAAAAAAAAAAATTAAAATACAAAATTGCTGATAAAGCTTTTTTCTTTCCAAATGCACGAACACATATATGAAGAATTTCCTTATTATTTTTAAATAGTGTAAAACTCTGGAAATATCTGATAAAATTCATTATAATGATTTTTTTTGCGAATGTCTATTACCCAGTTATCACTACAATTACCTTAAAATTTTATTCACCAAACTATATCGACATCTGTTAATGCTTGTATTTCAGGTGACATCTTTTACTCTTCTTATGAGGTGAAGAATTTAATCATACTTTGTAAACAAATTTTAAGCAAATAATTTGCAGTGTAGTCAATGATAGGTACCTTTTTGTACCAAACTAAATTTTAATTAAGTTAAATCGATAAAAAACCCTGGAAAATAGTTTAGCTTTTTAAAAGACAATGTTTTCAGAAGTAATTGCCCTATCTGAAAGAATACTGAATTAAAATATTGAAGTGTCTAGTGTGTTCAGGTGGAACAAGTTTTCTGGATGTAATATTTGAAGAAAACACCATAGGAAATTTTAGAATCAAACGTTTTTCAACTGTACTATTTAAGGAAAAAATGTTGACAATCTTTCTGTAAGTTGTCTTTCTGGACAATAATATTTATTCTTCTAAGTATTCCATGGTATTTTATTAATAATTAATTTATATTTTATTGTTTTATTAAAAACAAATTATTTGAACCCATCCTCTGAGGAGTTCTTCACTTTGCATTAGGTTCATCCCATTCTCAAATAACACTAATTTAAAAGGATTATTTAAGTCACTGCCATTTCACATTCTATTGTAGTGTATCCTAAACTGTTCAATGAGGGTGAGGTAGGGGACACTCCTACAGGAACAACAGGGCTTGTAGACATCATTGAGAGCAAAATCTGACATTAAAATTGCCGGTGTGATATTTTGGCTTAAGTTGTGCATAAAGTGCTGTATCCTTATGAAGGCACAGGCTACGACTGAGCTGGTACAGCCTTTGGGGGTACGTGATGGCTTTAGCCCACTCGTGTGAGCGCTGCGCTGTTGGCTGAGAGGAGGAATTCCTAACGCCTTCTCCTAACATCTTCATGAACCTGTGTAAGGTTTGTGTAAGTGGTTGAGGTAGCTCACTGTGTCAGTGACATGGTGTTCTCTTTCAGTTGGACATTTGATTAATATAACAACTTTGATGATGCTAATTCTTCTCCCCCTCTCTGCCTCTTCAATTTAAGAAAGAAGATGAAAATATTTAGAAACAGTTGTTTGTGAGCATAACGCTCTTGCTTTAAATTAGTACTCCTTGGCTACCTAAAGTAAACAAGGTGCAGTTTCAGAATGCTGTGTAGTTCTTCTTAGTGGGTTTTATGTGGGAGTTGGATGAACAGAAAACATGTGAGTGCAATGAACACCTTAGGGGTTGTGGCAGCTTTAAATATGTTATTTTAAAGAAAAATTCATTCTAGAATATAATCTCATATACCAAGGGCTGGCTATAAATGAAACATTAATGTTGATTTACTCTCTTCTACCTCTCCTTGAGGCTACATAAAAAATTGTTCTGGCCTCCAAATGAAGGCATTGCAAAGTATTATTAATTTGGATGGGAGAGGTAAAGCCTTTGTTTCAAAAGACTGTTATAATGACTTTTTGAAGAAAAAAGAAAAGAAATACCAGCCAATTAATGAAAAGCAAAGCAAAAAGCTTTCTGTAACAGTGGACCACTTGAAGAGAAAACAGAAAAACTTCATATGTTCAATGCATATTTATCAGGGGAGCGCCACTGGGGAAAAAACCTGAAAATTCGCTGCATTTACTAAGCACGGTGTAGTGAATAGCAGTCTTCCCTGCCTAGCCCCCTGTTTCTATATTTACTCTGACGAATTGAGAAAAGACTTCTGCACAGGTTTCCATTTCTAAAACTTCAAATGGCTTAAAATCAGATAACAGTGACCAGAATAATCTAAGTAACAACGGTGCCTACCCTGACCTGCCATCAGCCTCTTTTTTCTATTCCTTCCCATTGTTTGCCTCACCCTTTTGCTGAACACGTATCTTGACTTACCTCCGAAGCCCAGGGAGAGGGGTAGACACTGAGGACAGAGCAGTCTGGACGGCACTGAAGGCTGGGTGTAACCGTGTCACACCACGCCACCAAAAGCTTTCTGCACTGTCTGTAGCCAAAGGGGGAGGCAGCGAAGTTCAATTCATGATGGAAACTTTTCACATTGACACAGGTTTATGGGACCCACACAGTGATTGTGATCTTGAGCATTACTTAAAAAAGAAATAAACGCACTGACAGCATTTCAGAATGAGAGAAACACATCTAATATATCAGAGGCAGTCAATTCCATGCTGTGACTTTTGTCTTATATTCAGTTTGCAATAAAGAGATGGAGATCTTGCTGCTGCTGTAACCTGACATTTCTGGTGCACTGACGTTTCTGTAGAAAAAGCATGAACTGCAAGAGCTGTCACTTTGCAAAGACTGAGTGACTGAGAACCTCATAGTGCCTTGCCAGATAGACCCTGATGCATCACTGATGCTTTTTCCATTATAACAGATAGCCGCCATCAGAAATGATATACAACCAAGAGACAGCATTTCATGTTCTGGATTACTGTGTTTCTTTTATAGGATGTGTTACTGGTTATTCAGTGAATATAGGCACAGGCAGTCCTTTTCCCCTATCCACATTTGAACTTCCATTTCTGAAAGGTAGTTTTAATATTTATCTCTAAGAGCATAATTTTTCCAGAGGGTGATAGACCAACATACATTTTAATGTTGTTCATATGGAAATGTGTTAATATAAACTGATTCCTTCAAAATGAAACTGAAGCTGTTAGATATCACCTTAATTGTTTCAATTAGGCTTTGTATACTCTACTGCTGGGAGATAACCATGCTCTAAAGCTTTCAAAGAGATGACTTCAGATATGTGTTAAGATGTAAATCAAAGCATAGTTTTTTGTCTGCTACATGCTAAAGGAATTGTTATTTGAACATTTATAGCTTTTAGATTGTGAAAATTTTAATGACAATGATAGTCCTCCTGTGTCTAAGAGGTTTTGTATCCAAGGAAGACCCTTGCTGAAGTTAAAAGGTTTGATGCAGCCATTGCAGAATTAGGCAGCAAAGTATATCCCGTGATTCAGTGTTTATGACTGCATAGACACAAAAAGACACAGAATAATTATGCTAGCTTTGAGGATTAAGCAGCACCTCACCCACCAAAAAAAAACCACAACAAAAAATCCACCAAAAAACCTCATCCAGAAATAAAATCAGAAGTAAAATATGTAGAAGTCAATTAAGAGCTCAAGGAAAAACACTAGTGAAAACAGTCTGTCTGGCTTTCCTCCTGCTTTAGGAGTTCAGGATAAAGAGAAGGAAGTGAAGATATCCCAGGCTGACAGATTAGATGATTGGGATACTTGTAACTTGCCCATTTCCAATAGTAAACCTTTGTTTCAAAGAGAAGTATAGTTCTGTGTTTGCAGTTGCTTACCATATGGTGAACTTGGATTTGGGGAACTTTACTGCAGATTAACCACTCTCATTTCAGAGGGGAGTAAACAAGCAGAGGTTAGCCCTTGTATACAGCCTCAATTGTTTTATTTTCTATATCCTATCTTGGTCTTCTTTGTACTCCACATTGAATCATGAGAAAAGGCTGGTGAGGCTGAAGGGTGGGGGTAGGGAGGCAAGTAAGAGAGACTGGAGGTGGCATTCAGAAATGTGAGTCATGCGCGTGGAGAAATGTAGTCAAGAGTTCGTAATGAATAACTTGAGTTACGTGTCTCCATAAAATTTTAAGTTACAGCTGAAATGGGATGTATTCACATGCCTATATGATTCCACATAAGCTTCCACACCTGCCATAGATCTACATGCAGCATTTGATGCAGGTTGATTACTGATATATTGGGTGTGCTTTTTAAATTTCAGGACAAAATGCCTCTGTTATATGCACTGGAATGAAAATGCATGTGTTTCCACTTACCAGAAGTGACAGCCAGTTTTGTGCAAAAAGGTCTTTTATTTTACCACTGAAAAGCTGTGCAGCTGTCATAAATCTCTTTGAAATGGTATTGTATTAATTTCTGATAATATCCACCCTAATATCATTGTGTTCACTTTATGCTGCCTTAGCCCTTCCTGTGTATTATGTAATAAGAAAGCTCAATATTCACAGGAAGTCTTTATGCTGCTGGATGTGAAAGTCTAGCTTTCGGAAGATTAATGATGGCCCCTTGATTCTTCTTAGCCCTCCCTCCCTGCAGCTCTACATTTTCACATATTCATCCTGCTTTTCCTTCTTTTGCTTAATATGATATCTGTATAAAATAGAGGGGCAGCAGGGCAGATTTCTCAATTCTTCATATTGCTGGAGTAGTAAAATGCTTTTCTTTCCTTCTTTCTCTCTCCTCTCTCTCTCCTCTCTCTCTCTCCTCTCTCTCTCCCTCTCCCTTTCCCTCTCTCTCCCTCTCCCTCTCTCTCTCTCTCTCCCTCTCTCCTTCCCTCCCTCCCTCCTTCCCTCCTTCCTTCCCTCCTTCCCTCCTTCCTTCCTTCCTTCCCTCCTTCCTTCCTTCCTTCCTTCCCTCCTTCCTTCCTTCCTTCCTTCCCTCCTTCCTTCCTTCCTTCCTTCCTCCCTCCCTCCCTCCCTCCCTCCCTTCTGTCCTTCCTTTCTTCCGTCCTTTTAAGTTTTGCCTTGATTTCTTGAGGTTTTTTTAGGGGAAGCATGGGAATGCTATGAAATAAAGGCAACAATGACTTTTTTATGCCAGCTTTCAATTTTTAAGTGCTTTAGGATCTTGTATTCCCTCAACTAAGGCACATCAAACAAACCTGACACGAGAGCTTACTGAGCCTCTGCTGCCTAATTTCATGCTGGTTGTGCTGGCAGGCTGGGGCAGTCCTATACATATTTTGTGCTTTGCCATGTAACTTTATCATCTTGCCATTATTTGAAAACATGGGGTTTTTTTTCTCAGGTAATAGTGTGGGGCTTGTGGAGCTATACTAAACAGGAAAATCTCTATTCAGATTAGGGGGTTAGTCATTTTGGGATGAGGAGTTAGAACATAGGATGAGGCAGCTTCCTGAGCCCTGAGTACCTTTAGGGAAATGTGATTGTACAGGAATTCTTCCTTTTTGTCTTTCTCTGCAGTTGACAGCTCTTTTCACCACAGAAGGCAGCTCCCTAACTTTTCCCCCAATACATATTAACAATTTAAAAAGTAAAAAAGGCTCTGAATAGATTCTAGATATTTTTTTAGCTTTAGAGCTGTCTAATCTGCTTCTCATTTACATAGTTTAAAGGATGACATCCCTTTCCTGTTTGATCTGGGGATGCTACAAACAAAGCTGTATTCTGCAGTATTTTGACATGTAAGTGAATTATACAAGCAGAAAAGGAGGGGTGGAGTTGGCAATGGCTTCTATAAAAAGTCTTGAATTTGGTTGTCTCCAGGCCTTTTCTATATGGCTGACAAGTAGTTCATGTTTTGATATGATTTTTTCATGTTTTTATCTTTTCTGCTTTTTATGCTGGTTTGTTATTTGACATTGACACCTTTCTTATACACACCCCTTCAAATGGCAAGATTTCACCTTTAATGGTGTCAAAGGAAGTAGATTCACCAACTTACATCCATACATCTAGGTGTTTAAAATACAAATGACTAAGCCTATGACTGTTGGTGGCAGCAGCAGGATTCTGATGGTGACATTGTGCAGTGAGTTACAACAACACTGAAAATAATGTCTACTAAAGATAAAGCCAGGAGAAAGGTTGTTACAGGAAAGGACAAGTAAAGGAGAAAATATGATACAATTAAAGTTATTAAAAATATCTCTAAACCCACCCAGTTCAAAAAAAAAAAAAGATGTGAAAACTCTGTTTAAGCTTAAATATGTCGAACAAGATATTTGTGCCTATATTCAGCTGATGAGGTGTAGAACTGTACATCTTATTTCTAAGACCAGGTTCATGAGGGTAAACTTAGTTGTCAAGCACCAACTAAGGAAGGGAAATGAGTCAAGTTGTTACTCTGCGACAACCAACCCTGAGGCTTGTGAGCAGTTCACGGATGACTCCATGCTGGGATTCAGCATGTGAGCAGTGACAGTACTGGGTCAGTAGGAGAGCATTAGGAAGAAGGCATCATTAGACATTAGGAGAGCATTAGGAGGTAGACATTAGGCGTAGACATTAGGAGGGCGTTAGGAAGAAGGCATCAATAGACATTTAGTCTCCCCATCAAAGAAAGGCCTTGCCCAATCTAAATTAATTCTTTGGTGGAGTAGTGGGTCTTGAGGAAATGTCAGGACTGGCATATGAGCCACACCCAGTGCTCCCTTAGCTCCTTTGAGAGTATGGTGTATAACTTATGGATGTGAAAATTTTGGGTACAAAGCTTAATCACCAGGAAGAATATCAGAATAATCTTACTCACTTCACAAATGTCTCTTATTGAAAATGTATTCAGATGACTCAAAGAGCTGTAGTCAATGGTGCAGTGTCTACATGGAGACCAATGTCAAGTGGTGTTCCTCAGGGGTCTGTTCTGGGTCCAGTGCTGTTCAACATCTCTGTCAGCGACATGGATGACGGCACTGAGTGCACCCTCAGTAAGTTTGCTGACGACACCAAGCTGTGTGGTGCCATGGACTCACTTGAGGGAAGAGATGCCATCCAGAGGGACCTCGATAGGCTTGAGAAATGGGCCAGTGCAAACTGCATGAGCTTCAGCACGTCAAAATGCAAGGTCCTTCACCTGGGCCAGGCTAATCGCAGGCACAAATACAAACTGAGCACATAGTGGATTGAAAGAAGAAGAGAAGGATCTCCTGAAGAGAAGGATTTGGTGGTGTTGATAGATGAGAAGTTCAACATGAGCCAGCAGTGCACTCACGCATCCCAGAATGCCAACCTCATCCTGGGATGTGTCAAGAGAAGCGTGGTCAGCAGGTCAAGAGAGGTGATTCTCCCCCTTTACTCTGCTCTTGTGAGACCCCACCTCGAATACTGCATCCAGTTCTGGTGTCCCCACCATAAGAGGGACGTGGATCTGCTGGAGCGTGTTCAGAGGAGGGCCACAAGGATGATCCAGGGGCTGGAGCACCTCTGCTACGAGGACAGGCTGCGGGAGTTGGGATTGTTCAGTCTTGAAAAGAGAAGACTTCAGGGGGATCTAATAGCTGCATTCCAATACCTGAAGGGAGCCTAAAGGAAGGCTGGGGAAGGACTTTTTACAAGAGTGAGTCCAGTGATAGGACAAGGGGAAATGGGTTTAAGTTGAAGGAGAATAGATTTAGATTGGACCTTAGGAAGAAATTCTTCAGTACGAGGGCAGCAAGACTTTGGAATAAATTGCCCAGAGATGTTGTGGCTGCCCCCCCCCTGGGGGGGTTCCAGGCCAAGTTGGACTGAGTCTTGAGTAGCCTGATCTAGTTGAGAGGTGTCCCTGCCCATGACAGGAAGGTTGGACCAGATGATCTCTAAGGTCCCTTCCAGCCTATGCCATTCTGTGATTCTGTGATTTTATGAAACATCTTCTAAAAAGAAATTGCAGAGAGAAGGACTAAGGGGAAGAGTTGGAATACCTGAGGCTTGTCAAGAAAATAAACCAGAAACAGAACAAATTGGTACAGTTGAGGAGCAAAAAGCTTCAAGAGTGAATAATGTCAAATGGGCTACAGTAGATCCTGAGATGCTGTATGATGTACTAGCAGAGATAGAAGGAATGGAGGACTCCAAATGTATTTTTCCTGGTGCTTGTTTACTTTAAGGTGCACTGCCTTTGGAATTAGATCCTAAGTCCATCTATCAATTTTTTCTTCATCTGTCATCTTCTGTGAATACTCTCTTCACAGGCTGCTCAGTCTGGTCTTTTTCCTCTGTTTATCTGATCCTTTTGAGTTCTGCATGCCTGAATGACCAATGCTATGGCTTTTACAAGAACTGTTAAACTTAGCCTCAGCCTATCCTTTTTATATAGCCTGGATCATTGAATCTAAGAGGTGAAACTGGATAGTGAACTAATTTTTGTTTTATGGGAGAATAGTGCTTTAACTAGGGGACTTTAACAAAAGAAGTATGTTTAAATGCAAATTAATGTATCTATATTTTGTGCCCAGCTACCTAGTTTCAGCAGTAAGCAGACTCAAATCACATTGACTACGGTCAGCATCCCATAGTCATACAATGAAATCTCATTCATGTGATTTGGGTTTATTTGGGAACATGAATTGACTCGGATGTTCAGGTCAGTTATGATGATGGGATCAGTATCAGAATTTCACAGACTTAAGTAAATTTGTGTTGAAAATGTGAGATGACAAAAAGGTTTGAAACTGATGCATTGAGGTTTTTATTGGTTATTATATGATGATTAAGCACTTAGAAATGAGCTAAAATAAAATGTGTGCCTCTTCTTCTTTGTAAAGCTCACCTCAGAGAGCCCTGACAAAGAACATGTTTGAAAATGGAATGTTATTGATTTAGTCTGAAAAGGAGGCTCATAAGTTCCCAAGGGAGAAGAACAGATTAAGGCCATGTCAGAAAACATTTGTGAATTTCTCCAGAAGCACAGGCAAGGAGATGAAGGGAAGAACACTCACGGAAACACCCATGTAAAGTTTTAGCTGAGAAGAATTTGCCAATTGAGGTTTAGAAGCATTTACTGAGGACCAAGTATGTGACCCACTGTGCTACCAACCAGAATGGCCCTTGGGCTTCAGGTTAATGCATTCAACCATGTGATACATCTTCTGCCAGCAGGTACACTGTTAGTTCCTCTGAGATCAATGATTTTTTTCCTCAAACAACTACAAACAACTGTTTATTTTAATGTTTCATGTTGGGAGTTTCAAAAACACTTTGGCATGAAGGAGATGGTGAAGCAGTGTGCATGGGAGAGACATATAAGAAGATTGAGGCACAGGGGTTGTTAGAACTCTGTTATTGTCTTCTACGGGGAAGCGAAGGATCAGATGCTGGGAATATGTAAAATGGAGCTGAGAGTTCCAAACATGAAGCCATGTCTGCTGTCTAAGAGCACATTTCTGCACACACCCTGTAAAAATCAGGAATAGTGTCAGTAAAGATATCAAAGGACATATCTTTTGATATTTTGCTTGGAAGGTGTACTGTATGCATCAGCCAGAAATCTGCAGACAGCTGGCAGAAGGAATGCGGCCGGGGGTATCAGTGAAAATACACAAGGTGATAAGGAAACACAAGGGTAGGGAAGATCAACATCCTCCCACTCCATCACAGACAAAAGTGAAAGCCATTATCCTCAGGTCACATTCCCTGTAAACTGACATGACTCAGAGCAAGCAGGACCTCCACCCATTTCCACAGGGAAAGCATCAGGTACATTTATTAACTTGAAATAAGTGCTTTGTGACCATGAAAGATAGCCTGCTATATATTAGTAGTGAGAAACTAAGGATGAGAGTGTTCTTAACACAAATTTGGGGAAATAAAATTCAGGTACATCCATCCATCCATCCATCCATCCATCCATCCATCCATCCATCCATCTCTGCGTTTTGAAAGAGTGCTGTCAAATATGTGAGCCTTGACAGAAAATCTTTTGGAAAAAATGGAGAAATTGGGAGAGAGTCAACAAATTTTGTGGACTCATTCCTAAGGCCATTGAGTGATGATGTTTGGAATGAAACATAGGCTCATTGAAAGGGGAGTTTGGGGCAATGAGGTCACAGAATGGAATATAAAACTTCAGTTTGAGAAAGTGGCATTTTGAAGCTGATATCTGGTATTTTATGAAAACTGCATTTTTGATAAGACAGTACTCCAAGAAACATTTTACTTTTAGGTGTAAAAAATGTATCAGCCAGAACAGAGTTTGTAACCCAGCTTCTCTAGGATAGTTAACCAAATAGATCTGCTCAGCTATTTCACTAAGGTGCAGGAGATGTGGAAAATGAAGAGTATATCTGTAATGTATTGTATAAATATAACATGCTAACTAATTTACCTATCTCATGTTATTCTACAGGCAGTATGGAGTTAAATCAAAAGAGACTTCTATAGGAAAAATGAAAGGATATTAAACAATTACAAAGACCAGGAAAAGAATAACAGCCATTTTTTTTTTTTCCAAAAGAACATACCAGACAATCCTTCAGAAATATGCAGCAGAACACTTTTGAATAATGCTATCTGATCTATTGCAAAGGAGGTAATGATGTATTTTCTAAGTCAGTGAGGCCGGGGCCAGAATTTAAGACTGAAAGGACACCTCACAGTTAAAGATTATTTCTAAAGAGGGAGGTGGAAACAAAAAGAACCAGTGAAATAGCATGCCTCTATTCATAAGTAGGCGTAGGACCTTAGTCCATTTCTGTCCCTGTTTTGGCACTGGTTTCTGTGGTGTGCTTACCTGGGTTGCCTGACTCGGTCACACCACCACAAACATGTAGCTCCCCAGTCTCAATGGGAGAGCACTGAGACAGGGCAGCAGAGTTGTTTGTCTGCTGCCACACAGATCTGGGTGCAACTGGGCAAAAAGAAGCTCACAGATGTTTTTGCCAAACAAAGTATAAATTTAGAAAAAAACCAAAACATTCGAGGTTGTTATTTCAGCCCCATTCTGGGCATATTGTTTCTGCTTGGTTGAATATAAAATGAACTTGTTTTAAAGAATTTGTTTTGACATTAATTAGTGGAGGGCCAGAGCGAAGTTTTTGGTAGAGTCCTCTGTGAGAACTAGTCCTCTGTCTGTTTTGCAGTGATGGGAAAACTGTAATGCAGAAGTACAGTTTGAGCATGGTCAAATAAAATTTTTCTCTCTCATAAGAAAATATGCAAGCCTTATGACCTGAGGGTGAGGTGCAAGACATATTACAAAATAATGTAAAACACAACGCGTCCTGTACCAGGAGTAGGGAACACCTCAGCCCCCTCACCAGGAACCACTGGGGTGGGATTGAAACCACACATTCATTGCAAGGAGCCTGGACTGCATGGAGTGTTACTTGAACAGGCAAAAGCAAGACATAGGGTTTGGCCAGGGAGCGGGTGCATATTTAAGGGCCAGTTAAGTCAAGCACAGGCTTTACTCAGGCTTTAGCAAGCAAGTTCAGATCAATGATAACAGACAAGGGAGCTGAGATATTTCAAACCTGTTATCTCCTTGCAGTCATCTTAGATTGCCTTTCAGAGGCAGAAGGCTCATTGCTGGTTTATTGACAAGCAGTGACTCGTCACAGCTCCAGCTCGCCCACTGAGCACCATTCTCATTTAACAGTTGCTAGATCCCTGCTTTTCATAACTAAGCCTGGAGATGAACATTTAATGTTGCAGCTATCACTGGCCAAACTTCATGAATATATTCCTACATAGGATAAAACTGCTTTTATACCTTGTTTCCACACATAAAATATTACAGCACAAATTTGGGTTCTATATAGCTCACTGGTGTTATGGAAACTTGTCCATATGCATACAAGTTGATACAGTGTGTCAAGAAATCTCTCTTTCCAACTGGATACTCATTCTCAGCTGGAGCAGGGCAAAAAGTTTAGGCATTGTTTGAAACATAGAAACATTTCCAAATGTATTGGCAGACAAATACAGAAGCTCATAATTGCTCATTCTATGTAAAAATACTGTGTAAAAATAGGGGAGCAAAAATATCCAAGAGTTATGTAGAAACATACTCATTACTGGGATCACGGAACATACTGGCTCCTGGGTGTGATCCTTAAGACAAAAACTTCCCAAATCCCATGAAGGTCCTATAATGGTGCAGGATGCTTTAAAAAGCATAGCACAGATCCTATGAACCACTTAATGGGTCTTCTATCTAAAATAAAGTTGGCACATTGTGTTGGATTATTGACCAGCATTCCTCTTCAAAACCACCTCTGCTGGTGTTCATAAAGCATGAACAAGAAACGTAGTATGAATGCTGTTTTTCCTACCAAATATAGTGTTTGCACCTATTGTTCCTTGTCGGTGATTCTGGGATTCTATGCATTATATCTTAAATGTGCTAAGTGACTTGGGAACCTTCACTGAAGTGAACTTCCACTCCAAAAAAAACTCTATCAAGAAAAAGCCTTTTAGTATGCCATGGTACTTTAAAAACTGTCACTTTGGACTTTGACACTGGTACTTGAGGGCAAAAAGAGGTCTTCCACTCAGGGGCAGTAGGAAGCGATGCTTCCCCAAAGGCTCCTATCCTGCCCTTCTAGGATGGGCAGATGGATAGATGGGTAGCTGCATCGAAGGGTGATGTGACAGTATTAATCTTAGAAGTCCCTGATGATTCAGTCTCTCTGACCACAGAGTTTCATATTACTCAGCCAAGAGGAATAGCCTTGTGGTTATTAACATGATGTAGCCCTGTGGAAGTCATGCTTAAACTCTTTGTAATGCTCTGTAGTTACTCAAGAGTCATTAGTTGTGCATGTAGCCGTTACTCCTAGAGCAAGTAATATTTTTAAAGTGGGTGTATAGGTGGGGAATAAAATGATCATCTAACATTTACCCCAGTTACTCTGTCTGATTAGATTACAGACCATTATAAAAATTCCTCTGTAATGATAAAATTCTGCAAATAAGAAGAAACATATGTTTTATCATCTGTACTACAAAAAAATTCCAAACCCCTGTATTTTATCTCTTCTTCTATGTGACACATTCTTTCCAAAACCACATTGAATATACCCAATGTCAAGTTCAACTTAGACACTTCTGCACTCAGAAGCAATCCTGTAGAGTAACTTTCTTCCATTCTGAGACTGTGGACTCTAAATCAGTACAAACTGCAAAATGAAGAACCTTAAAAGTTGTAACTGAAAAAAGCAATTGCTCTACTTCATTAATTCCATGTGTGATTTACACTCCCACTCCCACTTTAACTTCCTTTCAGCCCATAAACTGTTTTGAGGTCTAATTTATATTACTTCGAGTATTTCTCTGACTTTCCTGAAGACAGCAAATAAATCTGCCCCTTGTCTTTCTGGTTGCTGGCGTTCTTTAGCACATAGCAAAGGTTTCTCACACTTTGTGTGTGGTGATTTTGTGTTGCAGAGTATTCCTTTAAATTGAAATAACAGTATCAAATTAATTTGATCTGATCCCTGGAGCTGAATTCCAACCACCAGGCCACATAGGGAATATATCTTTTATTTATAATTCATTTGCTACTGACAATCACAGTGGCAATTTCATTAAATGAAATATATCTCAAACCTAAAAGCCCATTAATATGAACCTATCATTGATCTGACTTTATTAACTTTACTGATTTGTTCTATTAGTTTCTAGAGGATTAATAAAAACATTTTTTCATCGTAATTTTTTAAAAGTATATATGTATATAATTGCTTTAAATATTTGAAATAGGTGTTTCAGGTAAAGCAAATAAAAGAACTATCATCTGTTCTAATAATAAGCTTTTAAACAGCTCACTATTCCTTAAAATATATTAAAGGTTAGTCATTCTGAAAGTCCACTTTGCTTGGAATTGTTTCTCTAAGGGTTAAAAATCAAATAGACTTTTCAAAACGAAAGCAGGCAGAATAATAATCCAATTTTAACCTCACATTTTTTTGAATAGTATAGAATAGTCCTCCTTTCTTATCAGTTGGACAGGGATTTCCTGCTACTGAGCACACATTTGTGTCTTAGACAATATAATGGGTATGTACATTAGCTGCTGTATTGCTCTTGCAGTGCACCACAAATAAGCAATACAAAGCTGTTTTATCTTTCTCTCAAAAAATGTTTTCTGCTGTCTGTATTAACTGACATTTCAGATCATGTGCTGTCACTTCTGCATTTTGTTAAAGGAAAAAGAAAAATTTGTATTGTTATTAATATAAAGCCCGGCTTTCCTTAAAGAGATTAATTTGAAATGACACTACGGAAATTGACAGTTCTTGTTAGCTATTTTCATTTACTAGACAATTTTGCATGCTATTGACATGGGGACAAGGCCTCAGGCATCAGCTTTGTTCTGTTGATTATTATTCTAAATTAAATAAATATTGAAGTAAACAGTAAGCCTAACTAGGCTGGACTTGATGATCTCAGAGGTCTTTTCCAGCTTCAATAATTATGTGATTCTGTGATTCTGTAAAGACTAAATTTCTATGCTAGATGAATTTCAGTAGACAATTATTGAAGAGAAATTTGGCAATACACATAATAAATGATTGAATATTCAATTGATAAACATATTTTCTGCTGGGTGAGGGACTAAGGTAAACACAAATTATTGACTTTATTTGGAAGTTTTGAGATGCTCATACACTGGTTTTGGAGTGCGTGTTATTCCTTTGTATAATTCAGCCACTTCAGGTCACTTTAATATTATTTCTTCCACTTTTTTATTTTAGGGCAGTTGAAGATTCTGATGAGCAAAACATGACCGAGACAGCTTTATATGTATTAAAATGTGATATTACATTGAAAATTGAATCTTGCAGATCAGAAATTTTTCTCTTCAGGTAAGACCCAGAGAGCACTACTAAAAAACCCATGACGGTTAATCAGATTTAATAACCTATTCAAGTTAGAAACACTTTGCTATACTGAATTCTGTGAATTATTAGGTAAGTTGTTGAGGTGGGATATGATGCTGAAAAAGACCATTCTTTCCTCAAAAAAAAATAAAAATAAAAGAACATATCTGCTCTAATCCTGTAAATGGATACACTAAAATGGTGAATTTTAAATTAGTGGTCTGCAGCCTTGGAGTTCAGTAGATAATAAAGAAAGCATGCAAATATGACCTACATAAACAGGATTCAGCTGTTTTATAAATAACAGGAAAAAAACCCTTCTTTTTGGATTAGATTTGTTTTAGTCTCCACATGCATCAGCCTTATTCCAAAGGAGAGTTGCTAGAGTTCTGTGTGTTGGTCATGACTTTTTCACCTTGCATTTGTGTTCCATCTGCTGATGCTTTATTGAGTTTTAAGGACTGCTTCTTTCTATGTGTGCATCTGTCATGACAGACTTCCAATTTTGTGATCAGTATGAGCCAAGTTCCTCCCTCTCCTCCCTGTCCTTCCTTTGCATTTCACAGGTGGAAAGCCTTGGAGAGTGGAAAAAAAAATCACAAAATCATAAAAAGGATCAGTCTGATCTCTTTCCAGTTTATTTTCAGACCTCGCTCTCCTCCAGCTTCGAGCACACAAGCACCCCAGATCTTCCAGAAGCAGCTTTCCAGAGGATGACTGCTGCCTCCATGCTGCTTCCATGTCCCTGGTCTTCCTCTGTCCTGGACACTGCACTCTTCTGTCTGCCCTGGTCTAACAGTTGATTCTCAAATGCCTTTTGCTGCTGATCTGAGGATTGATGCATTTTGATTTACTATCTGATGATAAACACACCTTAGTTTAATTTTTCTTCATGTGTAGAAACTCTTCTCCATGAAGGTGTTTCATCAGCATCTGAGAGAAGGACAGTCTTCCACACAGAACGGCCTCCTATGGCTGTTCTGGTTCACAATGGCATACATCAAACTTTTATAAGTGAAAGGTCACAACTTTCTTCTTTTCCCCGTAAGCTCTGCGTTAAGACTACTCCACTTATGCATTTTTCACTTATGTGAAAATCTGCTGGTCTACAAATTGCTTATTTTACTAGTCCTCAATAAACTCTAGGAAATCCAGTCCCATAAAATCGTTTATCTTTTATTTTCACTGTTGTATTGGGTCTGCTTGGCAAAAATTGAGCACCACAAAGGACCAATGTGTTAACCTTGGCTGGCCACCAGATGCCCACTCAGTCACTCTCTCACATCCCCTTCTCAGCAGGACAGGAGTAGAAAATACAATGAATTGGTTCATGAGATAAGGACAGGGACATCACTCACCAATTATTGTCACCGCAAAACATGCTTGACTTTGGGAAATTAATTTATTTTATTGTCAATTAATAATAGATAAGAATAGTTAGAAATAATGGAAACCACCTTCTCACAATCTCTTTTTCCTAGGCTTTTCTTCACCCCTGACTCTTCTATCTCCTACCCACAAACAGTAGAGCTGGATGGGGAAGGAGGGCTGCATAAGTTCATAATGTATCATCTCTGCTACCCCTCCTCCTCCTCATGCTGTTCCCCTGTTCCAGTGTGGGATTCCTCCCATGGCATACAGTCCCTCACGTAGTTCCTCAATGTGGGTCATTTTCATGGGGTACAGATCTTCATGAATGGACCACTCCAGCAGAGGTGCCCTCACGGGATCACAGGTCCTGCCAGAAAACCTGATCCTTTGTGAGCTTTTCTCCTCAAGCTGCAGCTTCCTTCAGGGCACATCCACCTGCTCTGGAGTGGGTTCCTCCACAGGCCTCAGTGTGGGTATCTGCTTCACTGTGGTCCTCCATAGACTACAGGTGGACAACCTATTTCACCATAGTCTTCCTGTGGACTGCAGGGAAATCACTGCTCTAGTGCTTGGAGCCCCTCCTCCGTCTCCTCCTTCACTGACCTTGGTGTCTGCAGAGGTGTTTCTCCTACATTTTTCACTCCTCTCACAGCTGCTGTGACACTGTTTTTACCCTTTCTTAAGTGTGATGTGATGGGCTCTTTCTTAAATGCTATATGGTGGGCTCAGTTTTAGCCACTGCTGGGTCCATCTTGGAGCTGGCTGAAGCTGGCTCTGTTTGACTTGTGTCTTCTTCCAGAAGCTGTCTCTCCTTCTCCCACCACTACAGCCTTACTACCTCTAACCAAAACACCAGTTTTGTTAAACTCAAGTGTAATTATGGCCTGTAGTGAATGCATTTAAACATACAGGGAGAGTATGAACAGTGCTTAATGTGATAGAGACATGGAAAAAGAGTCAGTTTATGGTAAAGGCCTAAAAAGCTGACCATGGAAAGAAAATAGAACTGCTAAGAAAATTGTTAATAATGATGAAACCTGGTTGGTAGTTTCCTGTGATTATTTGAATAAGCTTTTTTTCTTTTTTTCTTTTTTTTTTTTTTTTGTGGATTATCATGTATTTTGTCTTCAGGCCATCTTACCATAATGAATGAAGGTCATGAAGATGAGTGCATGGTTCGTGAACTTCCTTCTTGATTTCAAGGTATGAAAGATGAAACTCATTCCTGTGCAAGTGAGCCATCATGGAATGCAGTGAGCACTATGCTATGGGACAGCTATCAGGCTCACTTCTGAAGAGGGGTAAAAGACTCTTTCTAGCATGAAATCAGTATTAAATCCCTGAAGTGTTTAAAATTTCATTTTCAGGTCTTTCCTTCCATCTTGTTTGCATTTATATTGGTTTAGTCCAAGATGTATGCTGAATTTGGGAAAAAACGCTCACATTTCTTTAGCTAAACAAAATGTAAACAAACTTACTAAGACAACTCCACTCACCGTATAATGGCAATAAGAATATGTATTACCTGAGAGTTAATTGTACTATTTCTTATCAAAAGTATTTATCCGCAAAAATAAATAAATATTTTATTTCTACACTGTAATTTTTTCCTTTTAAAAAAAAATTTATTTATTTCATTTACTTCTTTTTACTATCTTAATGGATTTACTAACAAAAAGTCTGTCGAGAATTACATAAAATCTCTTTCCTGATGCTCATTAAAACAGTTCATTGAATATTAAACATATTGGATTTTGATATCTATTTTATGACTGGATAAATCCTACACAGTCCTAAACAGGTCACAAGCCTCAGTTTAAGGATGTTTGTTTGTAATAAAAGCTCTTCTGCACCTGGCTTTGTGCTTTGTAGGAAACTGTTTTTCTCCAGGGTACAATTACATCAAGCTTTTTTTTTCCAGCCAGCAAGAAGAAAGGATAATGGGCAAAACTCAAGTTACACCAAATATTTGGTCTAGGGTTTGGCTTTGCAATCTATTGGATATTAAGCATAAGAGTTTGAAATCCCATGAGAACAATAGGTTACTATTTTGTAGATGTTTTAAAAGGCTCTAATTTAGACTAAACTTCCTTTAATTTTTTACTTCATATCAGAGCCTTAACTCAGGAGCATGAATTAAATTTTCCCATTCCACCAAGAAAAAAGGTAGTGTTTTCTTAGAGAAGTTTAATATTACTAATGGTTCTTATTCTATGGAAGGGATTTAAGAAGCTAATTTGGATTAACTGGGAGCATTATTATTCTTTCTAATTGATTAAGAAGTGTTGTTTTTCTATACTGATGCTCTATTTTGTGTGATACCTCCAGCTGCATGAGGCAGAGGTAAGGGAAAGCACAGTCTTGTTAGATGGGTGTTCCAGAAATACAAGTTTAATAGAGTAAGACAGAGTAATGTAGAAACCACTTGCAACTTACAGCTTCCAGTTAAATAATGTATCCAAATATACTCTATACTTATCATTGCTGAACGGTAGCGGTGCTGACGTTAAAATAATACTTCAGCCACAAACTGTTTTTAAGATTATTGCCCAAAAAATCCATTGTCAACCTAGGGAATTATAGGAAATGAAGTGTGATTTTACTAAGAAGTCAATGCAAATAAACCTCTGTATAAAACTGATACTAGAGTCAGGGTCTTTCTTCATATAAAACTGTCACCTAATGCACCGTAAGATTATGCCAATAGCTCACTTCTTTTGTGTGTTCTTAATTTTCTGCTTCTGTAGCTGCACTGGTCCAAGAATACAAGAAGGAATGGCTTGTAGTGAGAGATGCCATACTTCATTAGATGAGCTGAGATAGATCACTCATATATTCTTGCATAAAATTAGACATCTAAACTGTTAATAGGTTTATGGAAATTCTGGTTATAACATCGTCAAATTGTTTTCATAGTTTCAGCATTCATCTGAGAGTATCTAGGATAAGTGCAAACTCGATGCAATTCTAAACAGCCAGATGCTGTGATAGTAGTATATGTGGATGTTTTCACATTTGTTGTTTTATTTAAGCTGCTGGAGGAGGACAGGGAGACTTTCTGATATTCCATTTACACAGTGATAACAGACTGTGTGAGTAGTTAGACTGAAGCATATGACAGAGAGTAAAGTTATCACACTAGTTGTCACACTAGAATTTGGGTTCCTGTGCAAATGTGAATGACAGACATTTTAAAAGTGACATATCTCAGAAGATCCTTTTAAAACTGTCCAACTCTATGTTTAAGGACATTTATCAGAGATAAAGCATGTGTTTTGTAAGATTTTTGCAGAGATTACAGGCAGCTAAAAATCCGTGTTTTAATAGGAGATGGTTGTTCACTTTTACTGTCATTTAAGGGATTTCTGGTTAAAACAAATGCCTGAATCTTCAGGCAAACAGGGCATCATGTGTAGGCTGGGATGAAACTCTATTAACCACTAGGCTTTTAGATTCTCAAACCCATGTAATAATCAATCATGTTAATATTTATTAAATATTTTATTAGATTTTAATAATAGCATTCAATATTTACGGAGGCACACTGGCTCCAGATGGCCTACAGAGTGACATTTTTACAAGGTTTGGGACACATGGCAAAGGAATAATAGGCCATGTCTTCTATAATATTTAGCCAGGAAGGAGCGATGGTTTAAGTTGCTCACTGCCACAGGGAAAACACACAGGTTTGGCTACAATCTGTAAAACCTTATAATGCCAAAGGTGCAAAGCCATGAATTTGAAGTCATAAAGTGTCTCGTTTATTGCGCCTATCTTTGCCAATGCTTCTCTTCACATTTCTCTGAGACTGGTCCTTGACCGTAAAAGAGGTTCCGTTGATCTGCTCTGCTGAATGTTGGGAACAAGATGGCTTTTTCTCCACCTTTCCTTGAATTTCTCCTGTCTTCTATCCTTTGAGTCTTTACTTTTTCCCTCTCTTACCATGTAATAATCTTTCCTTTTCTGTGGAACTTCAGACAAATGAAATAGCCCTGCAGGAAAGAGAGGAATGGGCAAATAGTTTCTGAAAGATGTATGACTCTGTTTAAGGTGGGAAGTCATCATGTTTTAGATTTTGAATGTTATATTAGATGTGCAGCATTACAAAGATTTTATAGAGATAGACTAATGATAACTGTGCACAACATAGAGATCTCTGCATCTATATTTGTCTGGAACCTCTATTTTAAGCTATTCAGATCAGGGCTTGTTTGTTTTTAAGCTGTTATCTTCATGAAATGCTTACGTTTGAATGGACAAATGATTCTCTTCTAACTCTGGATTCCCTTTTTTGTCTGTGTATTTTAAGCTAGACACCTGACAATTCTGAAGTCTATTTTTTTTTCATGTAAATGAAATACTTGAAGCTTAAGAATATGATTTAAATGTATTGCATTAAAAAAAGAGCGTTTCCTTTTATACAGTCCCCAGTAGAAGAGTGTTCTACTTTCCATTCAGTAACTGTGCTTGGACTATATCAAATGCAGTTTTAAAAGTAAGGTCATGATGCTATGATTCAAAATTTGTCAGATGTAAAGCCATAAGGGATTTTTAGAAGATGAAAAGACTAGACTTCTGATGTGACCTGATGCAGCTGAGTAACTCCCAAAGTCACAAGTCAGTTTCTGACTATAAAAGAGACATCTGATCAGATTGTCATGCTTTATGTTTAATGGAGTGTTACAAGGACTTTGACACAAACCATTACCCACTATTTACTTATTCAAGGCAGAAACCTACTGGAAAATTGAACGAAATTATCCATACTTTAACAGCTTTGAGCAGATTGCAGTATGATCAAAATTTCTGAAACGTGCCCTTTTGAGAACACTGGTATTAAATGCTCTTGACTTCTTGTATTGTACTTTAATTGTTACGTTTTAGTAAAGAATTTTTAACCTCAGGATGCTAAATAGAAATGTTGCCAATATTGCAATTTATATCTGCCATACTTGGCCATGTTGCAAAAAGATCTATTATTGACTGGATTCAAATGGTAATCAGTTGTGAACCTGTTTTTCTTTCATGTCTTACCATTCTTCAAACAAGTCTATAGTAGTCATTTTTTAAAGTATTTATGCCACCTTTGAGAATCAAAGTATTTGTAAAAATCACTTGCAATAACTCAAGCCCTTTGATGTTAATAAGAATTTGAATTTTCAACTAGAAGAAGATGCTTGGAGGAATCTTGATCACATTAATCTGCACAGAGGAAACATTCTATTGAATAATTTCTTCAAATCTTATTGATTGCTATTCAGAAATAAAAGCTGGTAAAATCATAATGTTTGTCTAGAGAGGGATGCTATTGTGAAATAACCAGTAAAGCAAAGCATGATAGCTCTTTTGTAAATCTACAGTTGTTATACTTTGGGAGTGTGTGTGATTAGCAGGGACTGGTTCTGAAACTTACAACTCTAAATGATTTGAAGGCTCTCTGAGGGTAGTATAAACACATTCATGTAAGTAAGAAGAGTGAAGTTAGTATTTCAGGCAGTTTTTCCCCTGCAGAAATGACCGAGGCTTATGCAATTATCCTTGTATGTGCTTACCAGATGAGTTCACTATGGGCACCAAATATGAGCTAAGTACTCCGGCAAGTAGATTGTATTTTTATTCAAGATAGTAATGATACTATAGAAAATGAGAAAAAAAAAAGAATTCTAAACCTCTGACACATTTTGGAAATTCTGTACCTAATAGCAAACAATCACATGGGAGACAGGGACTCTCCACTTCCCACTGACTGATATAGTGGTGTAAACCTCCTTAGACAAGTCAAAGTATTCTTTCGCACCAGGCTAAATTGGACACAAGCACTGCTTGTCTGCAGAGAAGATATCCAAGTGCTTCAGGATATACTTCAAAACCACATAGAGTAAAATGTTAAGTATTACTCAAGAAAAAAGGGTTTTGAAAAAGTAACTTTGCAGAGTGAATCAATTTACTAATCTGTATCTTTATTAAGTGTAAACCATTGCTGAATTTTTGTGTGGATTTTATTTCTGATGAATCCTGTAATTGTAGAGATTTTTATCAGATTAAGCTTTGCCCTGCAGGGCAAAGGATCAAATTGTTTTTCACTATCTAGCTGCATTAAGAAGGCCCAGAGGTCATCCATATCAGCAAAACATTTATCTATGTCAGAGGAAGAAATTTGACTGGACAGTATTTCTGATATCTGAAATTATTTAAACAAGAATCAGGTTTAAGAGAAGAGCTTTACATACGTTTGAATAGTTTACTATTAAAGAGCCTATATGGCTTCCAATATTTTAACCATATGTAAATATCAAAGAAAAGATATACACAACACCATGGTTTTTTTGAGGTAGAATGGCATCTTTGTTATCATTTGTAAATGTCATCAAACATATCTTAGGACCTGATTTACACATGCACTGATTTACACACACACTAGTCCCTTTAGAAAGATTTCTTTGAGATTTCTGCTAAATCTAGTGCCCCTCCAAAAAAAAAAAGAAGCTGCTCTTTAAACCAGCTAGGTAGAAATAATTGAACATATAATAGAATCATTGAAGGAAGATACCTCTGGAAGTTGAATCTAACTCTATGATCCAGTCAGCTCAGATAGTTCAGTCAAGTTCTGAATATCTCCAAGGATAGGAATTCCACAACTTCTTCAGGCAACCTGGTCCAGAGTTTGACCACCCTGAGAGGGAAAACCTTTTCTATAGTATTTAATTGGAATTTACCGTATTTCAACTTGGGTCTGTTACCTCCTGCCCTTGCTCTGTTGAGTCTGGATCTGTCTTCTCCCTATTCTGCCATTAGGTAGCTGTAGACAGAAATAGCATTCTCTTTAACACTCCCTTCCTGAGGCTGACCAGATCCTGACTTTTCCATCTCTCCTTGTCTGCCTTGTGCTTCACTTGTTAACACACTAGTGGATGTACCACCACCACCATCTACTAATATCTTTCTTCTCCTGAAGAGCCCAGAACCAGGCAGAATACTCCCAGCAGAGATTCACAAGTGTAGGGGGGAAGAATAATTTCCCTCAGCTTCCTGGCTGTACACTTCAAATGCAGCCCAGGAGCTTCTTGATCTCTGCTGCAGGTACGCACTGCTGACCCATGCTCAGCTTGTTGTCCAGCAGAGCCCCCAGGCAGGCTGTCCCCCACCTATGCTGTTGTGTGGGTTACTGCATCCCAGGAGCAGAAGTTCACATTTGCTTTTGTCAAAGTTGGAGGGCAGTGCCACTATTTAACCCCTCAACTACTCCCCTAGTTTAGTATCATTTGGGAAAATGTGAAGTGCATACTCCACCCCATTGTCCAGATTGTTAGTAATATTAGACAGAGTTGCTCTGGTATCAGTCTCTGAAAGATGTCACTGATAAATAACCAGCTACCTCCTGGACCTATGTCACTTATCGCAATCCCGGGAGCCTGGTTTTCCAGTGAGTTTTCCATCCACCTTATTTGTTCACTTAACAAGTCCAGACATTACCAAGGCAGGTTGTTGCACATAGTGGCAAAGCCCTTCCTAAATGAAGGCATGCAACAACCACTGCTCTTTCTCTGTCCAAAGAGCCAATCATGTCATTGTAGAAGGCAACAAGGTCAGTCCGTCATAAAGTCTTTCTACTGTTCCAAATCACTTTCTTGTCTGTGTTTGGACACAGTTTCCAGGAATATTTGTTCTGTAACTTTTCCGGGGATTGAAAGTAAGTTAAGGCTAATTGCTTTTCTATATTTCCCAGGTCCTCCTTTTGTCCTTGCATTATTGGTCTATAATATTTTGTTAATGGAAATGTGCTTTTTTCTATCATCTGAGTGAAAATGTTGCAAGACTTAACTTCTGAGAGAACTTCTTAAATGACGAAACACCATTATAAAAGAGTATCTTGGATGAAAAAAAATCCAACTCTAGTTTCAGCAATGTAGTTCTAAAACCTATAAACATATAAAAATTATTTGTGGAGGTCAGACTACAAAGACCTGTGAGTCTTTGATTACAGGACTGACTTAACAACTGTTTGCACTACATTCACTTCAGTTGGGTATTTTTCTACATATGATTTTCTTCTGAACGTGAAATTGAGTAAGTAAGAGTAGTGAAATGGAAAATTGTGGGATTGAATGGTCCACTGGATAAAGATAGAATCATAGAATCTTAGAATGGCCTAGGCTGCCCCAAGCCAAACTCGTAGATGAAAACTTTTTTTAGTAAAAATTCCTGTCTTATCTAGAAATGCAGAGCATGGAAGGTCTGTCTA
>NW_009737027.1:46784-54087 GCF_000703405.1 Apaloderma vittatum
GTGTAGAGAACTGCCTCTAAATAACTACAGAATTTCTATGAAAGAGTCTTAAAAGGATGAAGAATAACTTATATTTATCAAGAACAAACAATGTTCATGGTAACTATGTTTTAACTGTTCATTGCAAGACACTGATAACTAATAACGGCAAGAAAACTCAAGGCTAAAGTGACTTAAATAAAGCTTAACAGTAAATTTAGATAAGAAATATAGCTTGTGTGCCACAACAGTTTTAATTTTCCAAGTGTTAAGATCATAGCGCATGCACAGTTGCACTTATCATAGAAGATAATTTTCAAACAGAAGCTCTATTGGTAAACTGAAAGGTTTGCAAAAAGTGGATGAAACTGGTTGTTCTGCTTCCAGCAATTCATCTGAAATATGTTCAGTAAATGTATAGCTGTCACTGTCAATGTATCTTGCATTCCGATCAGAACCTGAGGCAGGGAAAATTCCCTCTCATATTAAGGCTTATTGGCATAGCCCATCCTTTTCAGTACTTAGGACTGAAATTACTGTCCTAAGAGAAACAACTGAAAAGATAATTGTTCAACAGGCCAGTCAACCTACAATATGTGAGGAATGTACTTTAAAAATTAATTTTACCTTGTCTTATTAAGTAGTTATCCTTTCATGAGAGAGCTGTTTGAATCTCACTTGACTTACTCCTCATTTATACGATGAAAAATAGGAACATGCAGGAATTTGTAAATCTGTTGAAGGGCAAGTGGTACTGCTGTAAAAGCAAAGCTGAGAAACTGAAGAACAGTGACTGTACTGTCACGACAATTCAGGCAAATAATAAAACTTCAGTAGACTTCTGAATATGCCATTAATCAATCAGATGCTGCTTTTACGCCTTATGTCCCCATTTGAAATAATATTGGAAAACACAGAGAATATAGACATAATTTAAGGGAAAAAAAGCCTGACAACAGTGGAAAGAATTCAACATGTTTAAGTGAATAAAAAGAAGACAAATACAACTTGTGCTTTGTCTACAGCTATCTTCTCAACAAGATAATGTTAGATGTTAGAGATCTTCAGGTTAGCAGACTGAAAAGGTAATAACTAAAGAAATATTCTACTAAAAAAAGGCAACACAAGATAATAAAGATAAATAAAGATGAAATTAATAATTTTTTGTAATTACTTGAGTTCTTTAGTTTTCAGTTCAACCCTATGAGAAGTGTGTTTAACTGAAGTTTAGTCCACAATGTGCAATGTCATATAAAAGAGATAAAGTAACAATCACAGGTATGCTGTCTGACCACATATGTACCAGGCTACATGTCAGATTTTCAGGGCAAGGAATGGAGGTCAACAAAAATGGAATAAAATGGCAATTTGTTTAGCAAAACATGTTAGGCTAACTTAGTGTACTATAAAACTTTTTGTTTTTCTTTTGGAGAGGAGAAATATGTCTTACCAGTCTAGACAAAGAGCCTTAGAAGCATAAAGTAATTGAGCATGTAAAGGACCTCTGGCATCATCTGACCCAAACCCAGCTATCTCAGTTTAGATGGGGCTGCTCAAAGACTTTAGTGAAATGTTTAATAAATCCCTCTTACAGCAGATGGAGAGGATGAAGTTTGTAAAGCAACTGTAGTGAAAGTATGGATCTTACTATAAAGATACTAACAGTAGGTAAAGAGGAAAAGGAAGATCTAAGATGGGACGGACATTCTTCCAGGGTGAACCAGAGGACTGGTATTCTCAAGTATCTGAATTTATAGGACAGTGCTAATGAAATTTGGCCTTGACATAAATTTCAGACATATCACGAGCAAATAAATAGTTTATATCTTTGATGGATAGAGTAATAGAATATATTTTATAGCATAAAATGTACATGGTCAGGTATCTTGGGGCTAATAAAAGTATTTTTCTATGCATTGTAAATTATTTCCAAATATTTCAAGAAAATTCTGATTACATCAGAAGCCTGTGAATTATCTATATAATGCAGCTGTGAAAAATGTTAAAATTGGTGAAAGCTGATATAAGTTATTTGCTGATGACTTACTAGACAGAGCTCAGCTTTTAAGTAGCTGGTTCACCAGATAATATTTTCAGTCTATGTATAGGTAAGGGCCATTTTTGAGGGATTTGTTTGAGGAGAAGAAAACCACAATTCATAAAATAAAATTTCTGATTGATTATTAGGACCTGTTAAAAGTCTTCCCTGTGACAAGCTGTCTAGGTAATTCTTATTAAACATATGCCTATGAAAAGTCTGGAAAACTATTCCCTTTCTGGAATAAGGATTTGGAATATGATCCATGGCAAACAGTGTTAAAGGGAAGAAAATGTGTACTTTGGGAATTACATTAGTGACCTAGTTATCAGCCTTTACAGACAAGATGAAAGCCACAACTTCTCTGCAATTGAGTGTCATGGTTTGAGCCCACCCAGATGGCAACAAAGAACCACACAGTTGCTCGCTCACTTCTACCCTCCTCCTTTTGGGATGGAGAGGAGAAAATCCGGCAAGAAGCTTGAGGATCAAGAATAAGGGCAGGGAGGTTTCACTCACCACTTGCAGTCATAGGCAGAAAAAAGAGCAGACTTGGGGAGAAAACACCAATTTAGCTTTTTCAACAAGACTACCACCAGTTTACCAATCAATTAGATCAGAGTAGCATAGTGAGAAAATAAATACAACTAGATTTTAAAAAACACATTCCCCCCACCCCCCACTTCTTCCTGGCTATCTCTTTTCCCCCAGCGATGCAGGGGATGGGAGTTGCAGTCTATCCATTACAGATTGTCCATGTCACTCCTTCCTGCTCAGGGAGAGGTCTTCCCCTGCTCCAATGTGTCGTCACTCTCACTGGAGATGGTCTTCCTCAAGCTTCTCAAATGTGAGTCCTTCCCACATGGTCAAGGTTTTTCCTGAACTGTTCCAGCACGGATCCCTCTCATGGTCGGCAGTCCTCCCAGCAAAGGAACACTCTAGCACAGTCTTCACTTGGAGTCATGGCAGGCTTCAGGAGTGGTCCTCTGCTGCGTCATGGAGTCCTTTATGGTCTGCTGCATCCTGGATTCTTCACCTCTGCTTATCTCCTCGGAGGAGGACAACAAAGCTGGTGAAGAGTCTTGATGAGCAGCTGAGGAAACTGGGGTTGTTTAGCCTGGATTAAAGGAGGCTGAGGGGATACCTTATCACTCTCTACAACTACCTGAAAGAATATTGTAGAGAGGTTGGTGTTGATCTCTTCTCCCAAGTAACAAGTGATAGGATAAGAGGAAATAGGTTCAAGTTACTCCATGGGAGGTTTAGATTGGATATTGGGAAGAATTTCTTTACTGAAAAGGCTGCCAAGCCTTGGAACAGGCTGCCCAGAGAAGTGGTAGAGTCACCTTCCCTGGAGATATTTAAAAGATAGGGTACTTAAGGACATGTGTAGTGGTAGACCCAACATCTCTAGGTTAGTGGCTGAACTTGAAGATCTTAAAGATCTTTTCCAACCTAAACAATTCTATGACTATAGGATTTCAAAGAATTTCACTGCATACTGTATCATATGAAGAACATAAAAGTTCTCAACAAGGGTAGTTGTTTTGACTGTTGACTAGGAAAAACTAATAAAAAATGAAGTAAATATCCAATATAGCTGGTGTCCCAAACTACTCATATGCACAGAGGTCAACAGCTGTAAGTCAACATAGTAAGTAGAAAATACTAGGGAGAAGTTTTACAAAAATATCCATAGAAGGCATTAAAACATGATTAGAAGAACTTCTCCACTGGAATATGAGAGATTTCTTTAAGAATAATGAAGAGCTTGTGAGATATGATCAAACTTAATTTAGATTGTACTTAAACCTGTGGGGATATATCAGATTTCTCTGTACTGAGTAGCAGTGAAAGGAACTGAAATCCACGCAAGAGAATGGAACGGCTGCAAAGAGAATTCAAAAGAATTCACTCACCTCAGACAGTGGCAAATGCAATTATAAAAATATCTCAAGAGAAAACAAAGGATATGCATAGATCACAGGAGCTTTGGATCAGGCATATGGGACCAGATTTACAGATGGCAGAAAAGCAGATAAATGGAATAACAAAATCAACTGGGAAAATAGACTGTTTGTATAGCTTCATTTAGGAATGTTTCCACCTTAAACCTGCTTCTGCACTGAGTGGGACTTAATCGCACAGAAGCATTTGGCCCAGTGTTGTCAGTACACGCTGCCTCTGGCAGCAGGCTGGCTCCCTTCTGAATGAGAGAGTAAGATGCCTCCTCCATCCCACTCTCTGCTACCTGGGGTTTTCCTTGGACTTCTTTCAGCTAAACACTGGATAGCTCTGATCCTACTTAGCTTTTGTGATCCTAGTAGATCACAGCCTAAAATGGTATGAGAAAATTCAGGACCCAGTGTAAATAGGTCTGTGGCATCAGTGTGAAAGCTAGTGGCAAACATTTCCAGCAGATAGTTCTGGTGTTCTTCTTTTTCAATAAACACTAAAATATGTACACAAACACCCTGCAAATATCTTTCTCTTCCTCCCAAAAAGACTTCTTTCACAAATTAAAAGAAACTGCTGCAGGCATTAGTACCACCAAACCAAACAGATGAAAAATCCAGCCCACCCCAACCACCCACCTCACTCACCTGACAAAAACCCAAAAACAATCAGGAAAAGCAGAAATTCTGCTAAATGAAACAAGACAGTCATTACCATTTAAAGCGTGCAAGATGCATGAGAAGATATTGTACTGTTCTCTAACAGATGAGAGAGTCTCAGATGGGAATACAGCTTAAAGGGATGTACTTGTTGAGGGGAATTCACAGCACTGCCAGGCAATGAATTAAAAGAGCACTACTGAGTTCAGTTACCCTTCTCTCAGAACTGAAACTAAGTACATGTCTTATGACTCATAAATAATTTATCTTTATGGAAGAGTGGATCAGTTTTAAAATTAAATCCACAAAGCTTAAATTCTATTAATGAATCAAATTGCTAGCTTCCTTGCAGAAAGGGTTGGACGTTTTCTGGTGGGACACTATTTAAGTCATGAAGCTCAGATTCACTGAATCAAAACATGTTGATATCAAGAAAACATTTGTCAAAACTTGGCAGATTTCTGCAGGGGTAGAAATTCCCCGGCATTCTTCCAGCTTGCTTGATTGCCTTCATCACTGTATGGCTTCATTCCCTGTCAGGAAATTTTGGAGCTAGACCTCTGTAACTGCCTAATCTCTTACATTTAATAGCATCAGGTCCTTCTCTGCCAGTTCAGCTTCAAGGCTTGCCTTTGAGGAAAGTTGAGTGCTCAGGTAGCAGATAATCCAGAAAAGCCAAGGAGATTCACTCTCAGCAGCCTGGCAGTCAAAGCATCTGAGCATTTGTTGAATGGGGAGCCAGAGCGTCTTCAGAATTAACAGGGAGTTCAAGAAACCAGAAAACCAAGGTGCAAATTACCAACACAGTCCCAAAGCCATTGCTCTTAATAGACCACTTTGTGCACTGCAGAGGTGGAAAACCTGCAAATTTAAAACTATTTGCACTAAAATCTCAGACCCCTTAGCTGGCTGCCTGAGATTTGCAGGCAATTGCTAAGATTTAGAAGCTAAGTTTTAAGAAAAAAAAACACTGTGTAATGTGTGATTCATACTGAAATCACAAGCACTGGCTGTTAAGCAAGTGATACAGTAAAAGGCCAGGTTTTGTTGTGGGAATTGCTGTGCTGTCTCAGACCTGAGGCTCACTGAGAGCCAAAGGCAGTGCCTGAATTCATGGGAATATGAGAAACTATGCAAGACAAATGCATCATAGTCTGTTTCCATGAACATACAGTTCTAATTTCTGGTAATTTAATGAGATTAACCTTTGAAATAAAAAGCTTAATTTGCATAAACTACTATATCTTTGGATTATAGTGGAAGCTAATCTTCCCCAATATAACTGTTTGAAGGCCTCTTCAGTGGTGAAATTTATAGTTCAATATTGAAAACATTTATTTTACTTTTATTGCATCAGATCTTTTTTATGTCTTTATTTTGTCATTAGAGTGACTACATTTTAAAAAATCTATCTGAGATGACTATACTACCACTATCATTAACAAGGTCTTGACCAAAATTTGTAGACTGAATTTGGACAGAACTATGGAAAAAGTGATTTTTCAGAAATGAAGGACTATTGAACTCCATTCCAATTTTGTTAATCAAAATATCCAATATCTATATTTATACGTGGCAATATGCACGTATAATGATTTGTCATACCTGAGTCAAGCAGATCCTGAAACCTTGCTGCAGGCGTGGCCATGTGCCTTGATAGTAGATATAGGCTAATAGCCGGTGGTGTACTGCAGATGACAAGGGATGCATAACCTTTAGTGTGGAATGCAAGGAAAGTCACAATTGCTCAGTCTAAATTAAAGTTTTGTCAACATTTTGACTGTACTCTCCTAAACTCAAAACAGTTCAGTATTTCTTATGGTTAGCCCCTTTTAAAACCTTCCTCTGTAAAACTACTATATCCTTTTTAGTGTAGTTATAGTATATGTAGTCACATGTAACTACTGTTTTTAGCAGAAAATCAGCCAGGAAGAACCTAGGAATGACTTAAGGTAAATTTTTCAAAAGTTTGAATGGAAAACAGTCTATTGAAAATGTTATTCAGATTTCAATAAAAGAGTGAAGCTATGGTCCTAAGAATTATTACATATTCGTTTTTGTAAGTAAATGTGTAACATTTTGTTATTTTCATCAGTTTGTACACTTGTATATAGCAAGCAAAAACCTTTTTTGTACACTGATTTGGAGACATGTAAAAATTCTACTTGGTGCTTTCTCCTTTAAATTACAAGTTTGCTAGCTAATGGGGCACAGAATAGAACATCACCAAGGGTCATCCAATTTAACATCAACAATATATTTCACCAATGAAACCTGATAGGCTGGCAGACTAAATGATTTTTGGATAAGTCATGGAGAACTCTTTTGTCATAACAGACTTTTTTCAAAAATCAAGCGACTCAGTCAGTGGGGCGTTAGACCTCCAGTCTGTTAGGATGCAATCCTTACAACAATATCTTGCAGCTACGTGCATGACTTCTCCCTGTTTCACAAGAAATCAAGCAAACACACAGATTAATTAGCGATTCATTTTGAACACTAATCTCTCTTGAAAGTACCACCCAACCTAAAAATCTCTCTTCTGGAATGCAGTCCTGCCATAACACAGTCTGGAGGAGTTCCCTTCATGACCCTCAGGCAAACCACACTGGATATTGACTCTGTTCAGCCCTCTCTCTGTTAATCTTCAAAATCACGCCTGCAACTGAAT
>NW_009737027.1:54118-67948 GCF_000703405.1 Apaloderma vittatum
TTGAAAAGTTCTCTTCTTAGTGTGAGTTGCTGGTTTGCTGAATTACCTGAAATAGACTGTTCAGTAGTCTAGACTTTTTATCTTCCTTCCCATTACAAATTTTCGGTACACAAAACTGTTCCCAGGTATCTGTGTGCAAGGAGCTATGTGATAAGCTTCCTTTTTATGATGCAGTAAAATACTGCAAATTGTGCTTATACTAAAGAAATCAAGCATGAGGTACAGTTAGATATTATCAATTTTAGTGTTCAATATAATATCAGTGGGACAAGCTGCAAGATAAACTGTGATGGAAAATGAGGGAATAAGAGAGAATGATTTCTGCAAATATATGTTTTGCAGAAGTTTTCTACAAAATGACTGGGTCTCATCTAGGCTAGCTGAAACATTTCTTTACTCAGAAAAAACCTGGTCATTGAAGGTTGTGATATGTGTGAGAAATAATCACAGTCTGGAATGATGTGCAAGCAGAAGTCTACATGCTGTACATGAAAATTTTGCAACTGGTTACTGAAGATAATGATCTCATTGAATATTTGGTGGGATTAGGATTTGTCAGCATTTATCTGGGAAATTTTTTGAGAAACTGAGGTAATACAAAGTAGAAGCAGTCATATGGCAGCTGCATTGATTCATTTAAGTCGGATCTAAATGGAAAATTAAACCAGGCTAAGTTAGGATAAAAAACCAGTGACTGAAATTAACTGGTTTTGAACTCCTGAGCAGATTAATCCCACAGAACTTTAGATATTCACACTGAATCACTTATTTAGACTTCCTTTATTAATAATTTAATTTCCAGTATATGATTCATCTTTTTCTAAAGGTAGAAGTCCAAAATAGGGCATATAAATCACATCCTCTGGGTGTCTCTATCTTTCTATTTGACTATAAAGATGACTCGTTTGATTATAAACATCTTAGCTGTAGAAGTCCGAAGCTAAATGAGATGAATCATACCCTCTGATTCTAAAATAAGGGTCTTTATTCCAAATTACACACTTCAGAATTAAGAAGATGGGCATCCACACAAAAAGTCAATCATAAAATCCAAATTAACCTCCCACTTTAAGGGAGGTCTTTTCATTGAGTCAAGGTCCTTTCATTAGCTAAGGTCCTTTCATTGAGTTGATAGCACCCTTCTTCTGTTAAAAGGCAAGACGAGACCCCGTGCAGTCATGATTTCAAGGCTGCATTTAATCCATTACTACAGTTTACGTTGTGTAAAGGCATGAAACACTGCGTTAAAAAAGTAAAATACCCATAATTAATATAGTCGTATTCAGCTGGCAGTATAACTAGTCAGGCTGAACTACTCTAATTTGCTACTTCCCAACATTCATAAATTCCTACTAAATTGTTTTACTGTGAAACATTGCTGATTTTCTTGATTGATAATAGGAGATCAGAGAAAATGTGATTTACCGACATGAAAAAGAAGCTTTCTTTGATGAACTAGATTCCCACTCATCATATTGTTCCATTTACTGGCTAGAAATTTTAGTAATGGTTTTGTATTGTAAGATGTGCCACGGTAATTGTGTAGGCTTGTTGGGGGCAGCTTTGCTGCCATGTAATGAGACCTTGGTAAACTGGAAAATTGACTGACAGGAAGATCATGAAGTTCAACAAGGGGAAGTGCAAAGTCCTATACATGGAGAGGGACAAGCCCAGGCACCAGTACATGTTGGGGTCCACTTGGTTGGAAAACAGCTTGAGATCAAAGGTCCTGGGGCTGATCATGAACTAGCAATGTGGAAGGCCAATACACTTCTGGGCTGCATTAAGCAAAGCATTGACGAAAGGTTGAAGGAGGTGATCCTTCCCCTTTGTTCAGCACTGGTAAAGCCACAACTGAAGTGCAGTGTCCAGTTCTGGACTCCCCAGTGTAAGAGAAACATTGATATACTGAACAGAGTACAATGAAGAGTGATGAAGATGACTGAGAGATAGGAGTATCTCTCCTATGAGGGAAGACTATGAGAAAGAAGTTGGACTGTTGAGCTTGGAGAAGTCTCAGGATGATCTTATCAATGAATGGTGCGAAGAAAATTGAGCCAGGTTCTTTTGAGTCATGCCCACTGACAGGACTAGAGGCAATGAGCACAAACTGGAACATGGGAGGTCCTATCTGAACACCAGGAACCACTTTTTCGCTGTGAGGAAGACCAAGCACTGGCACAGGCTGTGGAGTCTCCAGCCTTGGAGATGGTCAAATCCTGTCTGGACATGGTCGTGGCCAACTGGCTTTAGGTGGTGCTGCTTGAGGAGTGAGCTTGGATCAGAAGACCTCCAGAGACCCCTTACACTCTCAACCATTCTCTGATTTTGTGATTTACTTCAAATTAAAAAGTTAATATTTTCACTCAGAATTAGTTCTGGTTTTGAAAATTGAAACTTTGACAATTTTTACTACCCTCAAAACATGTTTTTAAATAGTTTATATACTTCCTCAAAATGTCCAAGACTTGCATGTATTTACTGACTATTACCTTCAATAAGACGAGAAGTTGAATTTGGACCATAAATGATCACTGGACAATTCTAAAAAAGCAGGAAGCTGCCTGCTCATACAGACTTGGTGGAGGTAGTTTTTCAGAGCAATTGATTCCTGCTTGACTCTGTACTCAGGGTTAAAGGAAAGACAGGTGCTGTGGATGAGAGAGCTGAAGGTAGCAAAAAGCAGAATTTCCTGTGATGGTCCTCTGGAAGAATTTACATCAGGAAAAACTTAGAGTACCCCTGCCCAGAGCTGGCCAAGCCCAGGTGCCCACACTTATCATGTTGTTTACCCTCTGTGTCTGATCTAGGGTCAGCTAAAGAAAAGTTGGGCATAGGAAAAATGATCTCAAATATTTAAAAGTTCAAAAAGCCTTATGCATATTTATATACATATATATAAAAATGGACAAAGAAAAGGACCTAGCCTATCCATAATGATTGGAGTTATATTTTTTTGTTTTCTAAACAACTTTCTAAATCCTCTAAATCAAGAGAAAAAAATCCATTTTAATTTCTTTGATATTTTGGAACTGAAGAATTAAAATCCTATAGCAGATCCTTTGCTATGTCCCACTGTCTTCTCTGCTCATAGTTTGTTTTGACTTTGAAATCTAGAAAGTGAAGGGTGGGACTCGTGATAGCATGAATGTTATCTATGACCTTAATGGTCTTTATGCAGATCCATTGATAGTAAAAGACCATTATGATTTCCACAGCATTTATCACTGAGGCAACTAAGAGTTCATAAAGTAGATGATAAATGATTTTCCCTGCTAAATAAATAAGGCTAAATGCTCTGAAAAGTTTTCTTTTCTGAAATCTAGTCTTTTGGTCTATAGTCTGTGTATAAAAAGTGAAGATGAAAATTAGAAAAACTTCCCCCAAACCTAAAACCTTGAAACCTATAACCCAAAAGGAGACATTTCACTCCAACTGGGATTGCATTCTTTTATCTCTTTTTGGGACAGGTATATGTAGTATTTTTAAAGGTCAAATATTAAAAACTAGTACTCTCTCAATTGAACAATTTTAATGCCTTTCTGTTATCTGTTCTTTAATCTGGTAAAGAGCCGTTGAAGAAAATTAAAGTTATACTCTTACTTTGAAAACTGTTTCAGGAACATGAGAAAACAGTATCCTTCCTTATCACCCCTAATACATAATTCTGTATTGTTCAGACTGATCAGTAAACCAGTTTTATTGTTTTATACATTTACACTATGACCTCTCTTCTGAAGGCCGTGAAGTTATGTTAATAAACACACTTACTTTTTTTTTTAAAAAAATCATGTTGATTGTATATGCGACCTTGATACAATTCAGATTTTTCTGTGATTTAATTCAGATTGCAGCAAACCACTCAAATGAACACTTGAAAGTATAGTGCTCTTAGTCTTCTATTTCTCAGTGGAAGATCATGAGCCATTTTTAATGCTTAATTCTCATTAACTCAAATGGCTTGTGACTAACCCTCTCTAAGAGTCCGACTGTGTGTACTTGTGAATATTTGTTTTACTCATTCAAGAATCCAGCTCTCATCTAGATGAAGTTTGCTAAACTTCTGCTGTGTGGGAAGCACAGAGAGAAGACAAAGATGTTCAGCTGGATGATGAACCATAAAAAAGGTGTATATGGCAAAGGAAATGGCAGATAGATTATATTTCTCTGAAAACTATAGCAAAAAAAAATTGTGTTTCCTCTATAATTCTCCAAAGCACCTTCTCAGCTACTCTCAATCTGTGGGTGATTATCATCATCCATGCCTTCATATATATTCTCCCATATCAGGTAACTACAGCTGGCTCCTGGGTGCAAAAGCACTGTCCAGCTGTGACACTAAAACACAAACACAATTTTAATAAGAATTTTAACAAAAATTACCAATTTATATGACTGATCCCTCAGTGGAAGGCCTAGGGGATGAAATCTGCCTGAAAACACATATCATGTAAAAACATACATAAGGAGTTAAAAAGAACTTCAAATTGTGTATGGAGGAAAACAACCAGTGTAATTGTCCATCTGCTGATAGAAAGACTTGGAAAGTCTTAAACTGCTGACAAGGCAGTTAATGAGCAGTCATCTGGTTATTATTATTTCAGGTCTTTATCTTTTCCTCTTCTGTAGGAAGATGTCATTCACAAGTCTTTCATTTAATTTTTTTTCTCCTGCTACCATTAGGCAATTTCTTTTTTGTTATCCCAAATTTCAGTCTATTGACGTCAGAGGATGGCTTGTTTCAGTGGAAATAAACCCTCACCCTTCAAAACAAAAAGACGTTATATGGTGTGATACAAGAACAAGGTTAGAGAATATTACAGCAGCATCAAAGGCTAAGGTATTTTGGCAAGAGCACTAAGTACCCGTGCTTGCGAAAACAGTGAGTTCAGTTAATGTGATTCAACCAAACACCACCACGCAAACATCCAACTTGCAAAAGTTTACGATATAGATATGGTGAAGTCGTTATCACTATTTGTGTACTGTGTATATTATGGCATCATCCAAAACATGCTAGGCATGTGCTCAGAGGGTTTTAACTCTGGAGACATATATGGCACAACAGTAGCGAATGAAACAGGAAGGTGGGAAGAACATAATCACAAAGGGAAGATCAAGCAATTACATAACTCTTGGTGTAGATACCTTGTTCCCTAGTATATACAATATTTGGTTTTTATCATGACTGTAAAAAGGTTAGTTTAACATTGTCAAGGCTGTTTAGATGTGAGTCTGAGGGGTTCAGGGTATACTAGCTGCTCAAAACCAGAAAATGAAATGGGAAAGGAGATTAAAAAGTGGTGAACTGTTGAAGACTTTCAGATACAGGAGATTTGACTGCAAGGCTTTGTGTTAGACAAGACAGAGCACCTACTTTACTCCAGGTCACCTACTTTACTCCAGGTCACCAGAATCACACAGCATGACCTAGCAACTGGCTATGGATACTTCCAAAGAGACATCTGTTCTCTCTCTCTCTTTTTCTTTCTGTAGTTCTACTGTTCCTGAATTCTACTGTTCCAGTCAGAGCCTTTACAAAGCTTCCTAAATTAAGTTATTCCTTCTTGACAGTTTCTTTCTGTAAAGTTAAAGTTTAATATTAGAGTACACTACCTCACATATTCAGAGAGACTTTCTGCATGCATTTAGGTGATACTATTACTTTTGTTTTCTATTCTTCCCCAAAAGTTGTTGAGAACTCACACTCTTATTCCTATGCCACTTAGCCTTCTAAAATTCTCAGTCTACCTGGATCCTGTCTCTCTCTGTGGGTTGGTATTAGAAGCTGAAAAATACAACACTGCCCTTAATCCTTGACATTTAGCACGTGGGATTTCCAGCCATAGGAGATGAGTAAATATTACTGCTACCTTTTTCCAGTGGGAAACTGAAGGCAAGGGTGGTTTCTGGCACACCTGAAACACGTGAGCCTGAATCAGAATTTTGGAATGTGGTGCTCTAAATTCCTGCATAAAACCAAAGCATTTTCATCTCTTCAGTCTTATGACTATTTTGAGTGCCTTTTTGCCTTACTTCTCTTCTCTATTTTCACTTAGGTCTCTTCCAGAAGAAGATTCTATGCTGGCATAGTTGCAAGCAAAGAATAAAACAAAAATCTGAGGGAATGTCTTGGAGATTATTGGTCATTTGAGAATCCTTTGGCTGATCATTATTTCATTATTTTAAAAAGGAAATTTAATTTGAAGACAACTTATTCGAAATAACATGAATAAGAATTCCTGGGTTTATGTCTTCAGTTTTTAAGAAATAACACTCAACTTCTCTTGTTCTGTGATGTTTTATTTTCCTAATTCTGCTTCTTCCTCATGCTTGTCAACTAAAAATAATGAGATATCAAGAACTAGCATTCATTCCTGTTTGCTGCTAAATAAGGTTTTAAAACTAGGCTTATGGTTAACTTAAGATGGTAAGTGATCACATATTTTTCATGTTTAAAACTGAATGCAAAAATAACTGTTTTGCAGGATAAGCGCTAGAAGAGCAAATTTGTCACTTCTGATCTGATGGCTGTCTAAATTGTCTTATGTTTTGTTCCCAGCTCTGAGGAGGCATCATCAGAAGTTTCCTGTTTGCTTAGGAATCAATTGAAGCGTAAAAGTTTCCATCATGTTACATGTTGATTTCATTGGAGATTCCCTTACAGCATTTTACTAGGCATTTGTGCAGAGCAGTAAAATAAAAAAAACCCCACAAATCGAAACAAAACTAAGTATTACAGGAATCATATGATTCAGTAGCTGTTTATTGTTCCACCTGCAATATGGGATTGGTACAAGTTTTGTCCTTCTATTTTGAAATTCCTAAAATTTTGGCAAATTTAATAACTGTGGTGGGTTGAACTTGACTGGCTGCCAGGTGCCCACCAAACTCTTCTACCACTCCCCCTTCTCAACAGGACAGGGAGAGAAAATATCATAGAATCATAGGAAACCAGGTTAAAATGGACCTCATGGATCATCTGGTCCAATCTTTATTGGCCTAAGCACAGCAGACAAGATAGCCTAGCACCCAGTTCAAATGAATCTTAAAAAGTGTCCAGTACTGGGGACCCGATTACTTCCCTGGGGAGATTATTCCAACGGCTGGCTGTTCTCATTGGGAAAAAGTTTCCTCTTGTGTCCAACTGAAATCTTCCCGAGAGTAACTTGTACCTGTTACCCTTTGTCTTTCCCATGTGACTTCTTGTAAAAATAGAGTCTCCAACGTCTTTGTAGCCATCCTTTAAATACTGGAACATAGTGATAAAGTCCTCCCTAAGATTTCTTCCTCAAGGCTGAGCAAATCCAATTCTCTCAGCCTTTCCTCATGTGGCAGGCTTTCAGTCCTTTGATCATCTTTGTGGTCCTTCTCTGGACCCTCTCCAGTTTGTCCACATCTTTTTGTACAATGGGACGAAAAGCTTGAGGGTTGAGATAATAACAGGGAGATCACTTACTAAAGGCAATCGCAGGCAAAACAGATTTTGCTTGGGAGAAATAATTTAATTTATGATCAAATAACTATAACAGAGTAGGATAGTAAGAAATAAGAACAAAAATGAGAACCACATGGGGTCTCCCTATGGGAAAAAACACTTCCTGAGCTGCTCCAGTGTGGGTACTTCACACAGCCTGCAGTTCTTCACCTTTCCATGGGGTAGAGTCCTTTATAAAGGGACTGCTCCAGCAAAGGTCCACCATGAGGTCACAGGTCTTCCAGAAAACCTGCTCCTGTGCTGAGTGTTCTGCATGAACCTAAGTCCCTGTCAGGAGCCTGATCCTGTCTGGGCTCCCCACAGGCTGCAGCTTCCTTCAGGGTACTTCCACCTGCTCTGATGTGTGTTCTACATGGGCTCTACTGTTAATGTCCATGGGCTGAAGGGGCACAACCTGCCTCACCATGGTCTTCACCATGGGCTGCAGGGAAATCTCTGCTCTGGTGCCTGGAACAGCTCTTCCTCTCCTTCTTCGTTGACCTTGGTGTATGCAGGGCTGTTTCTCTCACATTTTCTCACTCTTTTCTCCCGGCTACTCTGCTTTTTTACCATTTCTGAAATAAGTTATAATACAGTCACAATCAATGTGTAGTGACCCAGGTTTGGCTGGCAGCAGGTCTGTCTTGAAGCCAGATGTCATTGGCCCTGTCCAACACGGGGACAGCTTCTAGTATCTTCTCAGAGAAACCACCCCTACAGTCTTCTCCACTACCAAAACCTTGCCACATAAACCTAATATAGTAACATATCTTTACCCTTGTTTTATTAGCTAGAAGCGACAATATGGATGAAAAGTCGGTCTAAAGGAAAGCTCTCAATTAATCAAATATTTAATATTGCTGCCTGAGAATTCTGGCCTATTTTTAGGACTGACAGGGAAATAGAGGCAAAAATTAGGATTTTCCAGAAACATTAGAAGTGGCAGCTGGAGATTTTTGAACTCTTTGGCAACTTCAGCATCTTCGAAATCTAGGCTCATCTAAGGGGATTTCCATTTGGTGGAAAGGAGTTTCCCTACTGTAGTGCTTGGCCCAAGTTTCACTGTCATCCCAGAGACGTTCAGGATCCTTGTTTATCTCATTTGATGGCATTTTATAGTGATGTTTTTTTGGCAAAATGCTGTATATTCTCTTTTTATCTTGTTTACTGTTATCTAAAGCCTTACAGCGAGGCAAAAGATACAAATTACAGAAATAGTATCATATTGTTCCTAGTGTTGTCTATTTTATGATTCTATAGATCTATGTGTCTGTATATGTATGCATACATGTATATATATACAGACACATAGAGGTTCATATACATAAACATAGAAAAACATAATTCCATTTTTTTGTGATTATAGTTTTAAAATATTGCACAAATTATACCTAGATAAAAAGTTTCTATTTAAAGATCTATTCCTGTAGCCTTTAGTGTTATTGCGTACATTCTATTTTGCAAGGTGACTTTGAAGCATTTTTATTGGATGGAGATTTTACATTTTAAGTGCATACGGCTCACAATCAGGAGATATATTTTACGTTTTTATGTGGGCACAGAAACCCTAATGTAACAGTTAGCATCACTGGTAAATTATTTCTTTACACTATACATGCCAAGCTACAGACATATAAATGCAAAGTGTGTACACATTCTGTTAAAAACATTTTCATTACTGAACGTAAATTGCATTTTTTTTGCCAGTGCTTATTCTTTGATTTTTGTGCAAAGATCAAGCAAATCCAGACTCCTATTTCTACTATGTCTTTTTTAAATTGGACGTATTTTTAAGTGCAGCATTTTGTACTGAAAATTGCTATCCTGGAAGAAATTCCAAAGAAAGTATAAGACATTATTGGATTTCACTGCTGAAGAGCTAGCAATAAAGGTAAAGAATCTTGCTTTTGTGAATTGTTTCTGGACTATGTTTGTTAAGTTTTCCCTGAAAGTATTTAGCTTGCATTAGGTATGACTGGCCCTTCTGTGTTTCTGCATTCACTTACACTCTCAATGTCTTTTGATCCAAGCTTGCGCCATCATTCTTCTCGGTAACACAGTGCTCCTCAAAGGCATCTTTAGAGTAGCCTTTGAGGTATATTGTACACTTTTATGGGAATTTATGCTAGGTACGAAGTTCTGTGATGGGGTTTGTGAATGATAACTAGGTTGTTCCCTGCATCAGCCACCTCTCATGATATTCAGTGTCATGGAGACCTTTACAAACGAATAGGACTGACTTATCCAATGTTCCAGGCAGGAGCAGAAGATTTGCAGGTGGGAGATATGTCAGGCAGGCTCTGTACCACTGTTAGTTACACATAATTTAAATTCCCTTCTTTGAATCATCATGTTAGTTTGTCAAATCTATTGACAGCTGCTATCTGATCAGTCTGCTAGTGCCAGTAGTATCTTGGCAACAGCACAAAAATAGCTTTTCCCCCTTGTGAGTAAGACCAGTCTGCACTGACAAATTAGAAACGTGCTGAAGACAAAATAAACTGGTATTTTGGGCCGGATTTTCAGCCTTACAACTGTGCTGCAGACAATTATTCTACTGTCCGAAGCAGCTGATGGAGAATTCCTCCAGAATGGGAGAAAACTGCTTTAAGATGCTGTATTTTTCTTTGTAGCCTCTTTGTTAGGTATGATTGTAAGAGGAGGCTGTTCCATCAGGGGGATCCACTACCAGCAGGGTGACATTTTATCTGGCTGCTCACGACCAGCTCCAGACAGGGGAAAATAGTGACAGCCAAGCCCTGGCTGTCTTGGGAGTTTTTCAGAAAAAAAGCTGGGAACCCTGGCAGAATCTCCCTTATTCTCCTTTTGGGAGATCTTCTAAGCTGAGGGGTTCAAGACATTGCCCTGGCTACTCCTTGATAGGGGGGAACCATCTGTTGCCTCTTCTCTCCTTCCTTTAGATCTTCCCTTTGCAGCATGTTAGTCTGAGACTGCCAGCTGGCAAGTATTCAGGATGCCCAACCTATCCAAAGCATCTGGAAAAATTCACATGTGCTCCACCAAGGCAGGCAGGGCAGGCAGCCTGATAAGTCCAGACCCTATGACAGTCTCCTGCCCAGAACCCTGCCCTTAAGGAATCAGGTGTGTGGTGTGTGGTTCTCACCCACAAATTTGCCCATGATTTCCTGAATGCCTTGAAGTCCCACCCCTTCCATCTGGGTCAGTGTAATGCCTGCTGTGATCAGGTTATTCCTTTGCCTCCACAAACCCACAGTCACAGCAAGTGGGAATACCCTGAGGCACAGTCTTGACCTGGGCTGGTGTGAGAGATGTAGGGGGCACTCAGTTATCATTGTTTATATCCCTGGAGCCACAAATTTTGGATTCAATTCTTTGGAAACAAGATATGTTTCCCTGTGTGGACTTGTATAAAACACTGGTAAAGACCTGGGCTTTCATGCATTAGCACAAGAAGGTATGTTTGAGAGCTGGCATGGAATCTAGAATTTACTTTATGCAATGGATTTATCTTAAAGCCGCCAACCAATTAACCTTAATTAAGATTTGATTTCCTATCATAGTGATCACATGTTACCTAACCCAAGGAAAAGGCACACCTTTATTTTTCTAGTAGGAAAAAAAATAGTTCTCTGAACTTCAATGGGAGACATGAACCATAGTTATACTTCCTCTTTCTCTTTTGGGACAAGAAATGTATAAAGATATGAAAATGTTTTCAGAAATTTTCATATATAAATCCACTTATTTTCAAAACCTAAAGTGCTTGGCAAGACTATTTTACTTCAGCCCCAAATCCTCAATTAGGTCTTGCCAAGCATCCTGCTGAGAGCTTGCATGCACATTCATTAATGTTTTGTTAACTTTAATCGGATCTGGATAGCAAACCAAACTATACATAAGTTTTTATTCAGTTTATTTTCCCTTTGACTCTAATTTTAATTCCAATGCCTGAATAACTACTGTGTCTGAGAATCACAAGCCTCCTCAGAGAGGTTTTAAAAATGGTGCCAGCAGATTCATTCAAAATCAAACTGGACCAATCTTTCAGGAACATACTGTAGGGAGCTATCTTGCATTTGGGATGACTAGAACGTCCTCCAGGTCTTTACTATATCTGCTTTCTACTATTCTTCGATTTCCCATGTTCACTGTCCCAGTTTGCCAAGCACGGGCAAATATTTCTTTTAAAAGTTGTCCTGGTTTGAGCTAAACAGAAACAATTCTGTTCAGTGATTTCTACTTTTCAGCTCAGTCTCTTATAAAAGGCTGCCCTTTCTGAAGGTAGCAGCATGTTTCTGCAGACAGTGTGTGCTACTGGCAGTGATAACACCTGATGTTTGCAGTTACTGCCTGGGACTGGGATGCAGAAAGCCTCTTGCTGGTACTTATTCCTACAGTGACCTGGCTCTTGTGCCGGGTAGTAAGAGGGGTCACAAGGCAGTAAAAGGTTGCACCTCCGGGGGGGTAATAGACAGGACAGGTGACCAACCAGAGTATTCCATCCCATACACATCATATTTAGTATAAATTGAGTGATCATGAGAGTTTAGCACCTGTCTCTTTCTGCAATTGCTGGTGTCCAGGGAGGACTCCATATGACCTCCTGTTTTTGATCCAGATCCTGAGTTCCTGAATCCAGCTCCCTGTATCCAGCTCCTGCCACCGCTGAGCTTGGGGCTTCCCTGGTGCCACCTGCTCTGCAGCATCCATGGGGATTGCTATTGGGGGGGCAGTTGAGTTCGATATCAGACATATATATAGTTGTATATAGTTCTTCATTATATCACTATTATTTCTATTATTGTTTCATTAAAGCTTTTCTAGTTTTCTTTTCTAACCCATAAGTCTCTCTGCCTTATTCCTTATTCTTTCCTGTTTGTGTGGGGAGAGAGGAGGTGAGAGAGCATCTGTTCACATTTTAGTGGCCGGCCCAGCCCTAATCCGTGACAAAAGTCAAGTAAGATAAAGCATTTCTAACATATCTGCATACATATCTTTTTTTTTAATTTTATTTCTCTTTTTTTAATCTCTTTTTTTTTTTCCCCAAAAGCCTTTTATTAACTTTAGGAAAAGTAATTTCATCCACATAAAGATTTGTTTCTTTGCTTCATGCGTAAATTTCTTCAGATCTTGGAAAGAGAGTTCCTAAATGTGTGATTTTTCTTTTTGTCTTGTTTTGCAGCATAAACATTACTATGGGTATAAAAATGATTTTGTGCTTTCTTAAAAAAAATTTAGTAACCGCAAATGTAGCAAGCCAGTATGTATATAATAACTTTTCACTAATGGATCGAAAGACTGAGGAAAATTGGGTGCCAAGGAAACTTATTTCCTGATTGAGGTTATTCATTACCAATACTGTATAGATAAAAAAATTACTCTACAAAGAAAAATGATTCTGTTTGATGTATCTGTATTTCTGTTTACACATATAAATGTATACATAGCAGTGACCCTTCCAAAACTAAGAAGAAAAAACATTTCACATGGGGAGCATAATTCATAGTCTGGTGACATTGTAAATATGATCAGGTTTTAATTTATGTTGATTCTAGTATTATCTGTAATTGCTTCCCCAGAGGGCAAAGTTTATCTCAAATTGAGTTCAAATGTAAAAAATGAGGAAAAAGTCAACAAGGAAATGGTGACCCTAGGCCTTATTCCTATTCTTGTTGAAGTCAGCAAAAAAAAAACGTTGGAACTGGATCTTTGTGTTCCAAAGCACGAAAAACAGTGCAACTGGTGAGTTAAGCAGACCTATGTGGTTTTAACATTCTTGCCTTTCTCCCAGAGACTGAATTCAGAGTGCAATGAGAGAATAGCAAATTCCCCCACAAAATATAAATGTGCAAAGAATATTACCGAACTCTTTTATGTCTCTTTTATTTCTAGGCCCAATTAACACTACTACCTTTGATGTCCAAGAGAATCGGTGACCTTAAGACGTGCAGCTGCTGAATGTGCTTAGATTAACTTGCTCCCGTGTATTGCCAACTGGCACATTCACAGCAAAAGCAGTCAGTCCAGTTGAAAGCCAGCCAGATGGCAATGCTACCACAGTATAACACAGTAAGACTTAGAGCTGTGGTCCCAGGACCTGGTCCTCCTAAAATTCATATATATTTGAAGGTTTTTAGGCTACTTTCACTGATGCAATAGGACACATAGTGTCTTGGAAAAGTCTCAGAAGCTTTTGTGCTCTTGGCAAGCTGATGAGACATCTAATGGTAAATGCTAGGATTTGAGGCTATTCCTTCTATTACTTCAGACATTCATTACATGGCTAAACCCTTATGTTGATCTTTAGTCTTATTAGGTATAGAGTGGGTTGAGAACAGCCCTGAAGAGAAGTACTTGGAGGTGTTGATAGA